>NW_027466198.1:45000-72500 GCF_046127955.1 Nelusetta ayraudi | reverse complement strand
CCACTGCACCACCGACTATTTTATTACTTAGTTGAAAATGCCATTTTATTTCATTTAACAAAGCATATCATTATTTCATCATGCATTTAATTGTTTTGTGGTCCTGTGTTTTAGTGCTTCATAATTGTATTCTGTTGTCAAATTTGCCCATCAAAGTCAGATTAGTAATCCTGTACATCAGTTTAAGGAAAACCAATTCTAGGTAATGGATTGCAGATCTTGTAGTGACCTGTTACAATGGAAAGAAATGTATACATAATAAGTACGTCTGTGTGCCCGATATTTTAGCTAACACTAAACTTTCTGCACAACTGTCTGCATTGTGCTTTTTCTTCGGCCACAGAGAACAGAAACGTCTGTAGTTCTTTGTTCACCCATGGTACAGTTTCATAAGCTTTTCAGTTTTTAATACGTGTTAATGTAAAAATCCACACGCGAGGCATTTAAAAATGGCGGTTTTGGTCTTTCGTGAAAGACTGCCTTTGGCCAATCAGTGTCCTGAACGTTGCTACGTCACCCTTATGGTCTCAGCTCTGCTCGCTTCGAACCCCAACGAGACAGGTACCAAAATCCTAACCCCTGGCAACGTGACAATTGTTTTTTTCAATTGAAGTTTTCGTTATTTTGTTCGTTTTCGTTAACTATTATAACCGTGGTCAGGACCTCCAGTCAGAAGATCCACTGGAGGACATTTAGAGCAAACAGTCAGACAACAGCAGCTTCACCACATCAGCTGAAAAATGGAGTTTGGATGCTTTCAGCTTCAAGTCGTGGACAGAAAATGATGCTCACACTGTCACACTGATGTGTTCTGGTGTCTGTTTTCTTCTCCAACCTTCTCTCAGCTCCAGAGGTTGGTGGTCTGCAGGAGCTTCTACAGCAGCAGAAGATCAGTCTGGAGAGGAGATGTGAACGTGTGACTGAAGGTGAAGAAGCAGGAAGTCAAACTCTCCTCAACAGCATCTACACTGAGCTCTACATCACTGAGGGACTGAGTGAGGAGGTCAACAGAGAGCATGAGGTCAAACAGCTGGAGACCAAGAAGACCAAGAAGACCAAGGAGATCCTCCACGACCGTCCAATCAGGTGCAGCCAGATCTTTGAAGCCTCACCTGAGCAGCAGGGACTCAGGGAGTCACAGTGGTGCTGACCAGGTCTCTGGGCTGGACTGGGAAGCCTTGGGGTCCCACTGGAGGAGCTGGAGGAGGTGACTGGGTCCAGGGAAGTCTGGGGGTCTCTGCTGAGGCTGCTGCCCCCGAGACCTGACTCCGGATACGGCAGTAGAAGATGGATGGATGGATGGATGGATGGATGGATGGATGGATGGATGGATGCCAGGTGATAGAACATTTCATAAAAACAGACTCTGCATTATAACTTCTATTACACTCTAAAAAACTCACTCCAATATAACTGCACTCGTCCTTCTCTCACATTGGATCACAATGACCAAACAACACAACAAAGACAATGATCCAACTGTACTGCCACGTCCAGACGCAGTGTAGGTCTGTAGGCCTCTTGGACCTTCATGTGAACCACTGCGTGTTGACTGGAGGTGAAACATGACAGACTGCTGTCCTCCTACCTGTACAATGCAATCTCACTTTCATTCTGCTGCAGATGGCCATTTTCATTTTACACCGTCCAACTTTACAGCTCAGGGCGCTGGGACGAATTCCAAATTGTGTGCAGATACAGGCCTACACTTCAAATAATTATGAGAAAAATCCAACGTAAAGAGAGCACTTCCATTAGGAAATAGTCAACATGAAATTTCGTCTTCTACTGACACCTGCTGGTCAAATTGAATAGTTGCAAATATTGTGAAGAAGTTGTCATCTAATTCTAATCCTAAACAATATGGCCATTCGAAGTGAAGTATTAAGACAATTAATCAGGTTTGTACTGCTTGATTGAATACATTCATCCCGTTCCAGTGCACTAAAACCCACTTCCCTTCAGGACCGTGTCAGCAAAGCCAAAACTTCCTTGAGTGACGCTGTTTCCCAGCATGCAATGCGAGCTAGCGATTCACAATACTATTTCATCACAAACATGAATTTAAAAAATAAAAAGGGACGAAAAATTAAACTTCAGGAACACCAACCATTGCAATACAAGCAGAACTGGGCCGAAGTTTTATATTATGTACACCAAAATACAGCCTTCTGGTGGACAAGCTATTTAATCCGTGTCTTCCTATGGCACTTCAGTGGGTGGGAGCTCGTCGTAGAGCTCACGTGCTGGGTGGGTCACCCCACCAACCACCTCGGGGAAGGTCTAAGACAAGAGCCAATGGTTACCCATGCAGGGTATCACCTGATACGGGTCAGCGAGTGAACAGAAAATATGGGTCAACGTGTGCAGTCGTAACAGGAGAAGCTTGTTGGCGGAAATTATGCACTACAAGTGGATGTGACGCTAATGAGTGCGGTGGATGAGGTGGAGCAATGCTCCAGAACCCGATTCAGACTACTCTCCCTCCACTTTTTTTGTTTTGTATGAGCGTTTAAAAAAAACAACATACTGATAATCGAATAAGCTTTAGTTTATTAATCAGAATTAAAACAAGTAGGTTTTGCCCTTACAAGGTTGTAGTTTTGTTATAGATGAGTTCCTTTGTTGTAGTTTGGCCTTGAAAAACTATATATGGGATGTACCATGACCTGAGGGATTTCCTCATCCCATCCCAGCTTGGTTCTGATGCTGAATGTGAATGTATCTTGCTGTACATCCCACTGAGCTCCAAGGGCCCTCTCCATAGGGAGCTGGTCTCAGTCAAGGTTAAGTGTTTTTACCTCTTTAGCTCTCTGCTCTTCAGGAATGGCGGCCAGCACCGAGCGATGATTGCTCACCCACTTATTGAGCTTAAATCCACCTCTACCGCACAGGTCTGTTAGCTGCTGGTACAGATGTATTGCTTGTTCCACCGTGCTGACGGCCTTTAGACAATCATCCACGCAGACATTTTGACCAACAGTGTTTATAACCTCGGCTGGGAAGTCATGCTGATTGTCGTCAGCTGCTTTCAGCAGGGCGAATGAAGCACAGCTTGGGGATGACACTGCCCCAAAGATGTGGACCAGCATCCTGTGCTCTTGTAGGTCCTTTGTAATGTCCCCATCTGGCCACCAGAGGAAGCGTAAGAAGTTTACATCCTGGTTGGAAACTCTTACTTGATGAAACGTTCCCTCAATGTCAGTCATGAATGCTACAGGGCCTTGGCGAAAACGAAGCAGCACACCTAGCAGTGTACTTGTCAAATTGGGACCCTGCAGGAGCTCTTTATTTAATGTTGTTCACTCACTTTCAGTCTCACAGCCACTAAAAAACCTGATTGTGATTGAGAGGTCCTCAGCAGCCAATCACTGTTGGGAGTCCAGCCTTCAAACACTCCTCCTCAATCCAGAGTCACATCTGTGAGCATCTGGAACTTTGGCCCTGATCCTCCACACCACACAACTTGGGATGACAGCGCCACCTACCTGTATCCTTTCAGCAGCCAGTCCATGCTCTGACCCGTTTCCACTGTGGCCTGTTGTGTCATCTGGACCGGAGTCTGGATCATCAGTGTCCAGGTTCATGGAATCTGTCAGAGTGCCGCCGTCCTGTGATGTAATGATAGCGAATCACTCTATTTATACTAATGTACAGAACCACTAGAGTGTCATTTCTACACTGCTGTCAGCAACAAGCATTTGGTGTCACACTGGTGTACAACACTTATGGGCTAATTAATAAGAAATGACATATTTATGAATCACCCGCAATGCCCAGATTGTTGCTGCTTATCTGCTGATATGAGCCGTCAACTGTTGCAATATAGAACCACGGGCAGGAAATTACAATTAGTGTAGAGTGTATTATAATTTAAAAGTTTACTTACGGTAGTTCTTTAAATAATTTAGCAGGGATGGAACAGGCTAACGTGACGACGTCACCTCTAACACGGTAGGAGCTCAACCTGCTGTCACGGCGAAAACTCTGTGTTACGTCCCGTCTAGGGGGACCGAGACGCAACATGTGGGACACCTTCCCCCACTCCCAAGCCTCATTAATTTTTCACTGCAGTTGGCAGTTTCAACAAAAAACATTTTATAAATCAGTAAATGAAATAAACAAAACAACTTAACCGGTGGGCAGCAAAGGCTTCAGGGTGGGCCCAGGCCAAAATAATAAACCAAACTCCAACTAGCTCGCCTTAAGAACTAACTAAAGAAAGAAAGAGAACCCAAATACAGAAAGGCTAACCTCCCTACATACTTATTAAACAGGAGAAAAGAGGGGACAAAGAAAATGGCAGCCCACCCCTACGGCAGCGTGCTCTAACGCCATTTCAGAAGTGACTAACTGCAGAGTTGGGAGCGGAGGAGGGATGACCGTCAGGCTGGCTCGACTGCTCCTCCTTCTCAGCCGTGGCGCGTCCAATCAGCAGCCGACATCCAGGACCGCACCTGCAAGGCGTCATCCACTCTCTCACACACACACACACAGACACAAAGATAGAGGCATCTAGACCCACCTGTGGGTCATATCACCCCCTCTCTTAAGACCTAAACCCTATTAACATACCTACAAACAAAACTAAACAAGAAAAACAGCTCAGTTCCCCCGAAATAAGAATTCCGCAGCTAACTTTTCAACATTTTGACGTGGCAGACGCGGGACGATCGTTTTCTATCAGGAGTGTGCACTACATAATCTGTATCGGAAAGTTTGCGCTCCACGACATACGGACCAGAAAAATGAGCCTGCAAACGGGAACCGGGTAACGGCAACAATACCAACACTTGGTCGCCTGTCTCAAAAACTCGAGCCACAGCTTTCTTGTCAAACTGCCGCTTCATTTTAGACTGGCTGGCGACAAGAGTTTTGTGAGCAGTTTCACAAGCACGATGCAAGCATTCACGAAAAAAAAAAGACGTAATCTAACACATTTACTACTCATTTAACATCGGAAAGCCACTTACCCCTTAACAGACGTGAGGGTCCTCTCACCGAACACTAAATCAGCTGGGCTGAACCCGAGGGACTCCCACACATACAATCGACGACTGAAGATACACTTTATGCTGCGGAACCATCACTGTGCTCATTTTAACCACCCCCCCCCCCCCCACACACACACACACACACACACACACACACACTAAAATATACGAATTGCAGTAGGTTGGTTTTGTTGCTCTTGGTTGTCCGTTAGTTTTTTGAGAGTTAGTAGTAGATAGATCCCGAGATAGTAAGTTTGATAGATGGATAGAAATAGATAAGTTAGTTAAAGTTACACACACACACACGCACGCACATATATATATATATATATATATATATATATATATGTATATATTAACCTCTTTCAATGAACTCCAAAACATACATGGTCAAAATCAAATCCATATTATTATGTTGTTGTTTTTTTTAAATGCTCATAGAAAACAAAAAAAATGTGTGACATTCACTTGTAGTGCATTATTTCCGCTAGCAAGCTTCTCTTGTTACGACTGACCACATTGACCTATGTTTTCCATATGCTCAACTGAATCAGATCCCCTGCAGATCCCCTGCAAGGGCCTCGAGGTGACCTCTACGATGAGCTTCCACCCACAGAAGTGCCATAGGAGGACACGCCTTAAATAGTAGGGCTTGTCCACCAGAAGGCTGTATTATGGTGTACATAATATAAAACTTCGGCCCAGTTCTGCTTGTATTGCAATGGTTGCTGTTCCTGAAGTTTCATTTTTCCCTTTTTCCCTTTTTATTTTTTACATCCATGTTTGTGATGAAATAGTATTGTGAATCGCTAGCTCGCATTGCATGCTGGGAAACCGCGTCACTCGAGGAAGTTTTGGCTTCGCTGACACGGTCCTGAAGGGAAGTGGGTTTTAGTGCACTGGAACGGGATGAATGTGTTCAATCAAGCAGTACAAACCTGATTAATTGTCTTAATACTTCACTTGGAATGGCCATATTGTTTAGGATTAGAATTAGATGACAACTTCTTCACAATATTTGCAACGATTCAATTTGACCAGCAGGTGTCAGTAGAGGACGAAATTTCATGTTGACTATTTCCCAATGGAAGTGCTCTCTTTACGTTGGATTTTTCTCATAATTATTTGAAGTGTAGGCCTGTATTTGATGAGGAATCACGGTGTGCTAACGCTACTCAAACAGCTTAGATGAAAAAAGGGAGTGTGATTTGGGTTTGTGGTACATTATGACAATCTTGGACTTGCAAGACTGAGGCGACGGTTCAATTCCCATCAATGTGTATTATATATGTGTTATTTAGCTCATCTATTCTACATTTTAAATAGATCACATTTGACATCTGACCCACTGAACACATACTATTGAACATATTTTTAAACTATGGGCTATTTAGTCTTGTTTTAGGATATAATATAATTCATTGCACAAACTGTCAGGCTAAGTATAAGAGCTATAGTCTACTACAATCAGTCGTGCCAAAAAAGAGACATTGTCTTTATTTTTCATTTTTATTTTATTGTGTCAGCATTGAACCATACAAGCATGTAGTGTTGTCCAACAAGAATGCATGGCGAATCAAATCCCAAACAACCTATGAATCAATGAACAGGTTTCCATTGCACTTCATTTTATTGAGCACCAGATGACCTCCTCGAGCACTGTGTCATTGAAGCCTCGAGTAATGAACCATTTTCTGAAACAAGTGTCGAAGCTTCAACAAAGCCTCGATCAGCCATCACTACCTACGGCTGCGTGCTCTAACAGCATTTCAGAAGTGACTAACTGCAGAGTTGGGAGCGGAGGAGGGATGACCGTCAGGCTGGCTCGACTGCTGCTCCTTCTCAGCCGTGGCGCGTCCAATCAGCAGCCGACATCCAGGACCGCACCTGCAAGGCGTCATCCACTGTCAGACACACACACAGACACAAACATAGAGGCACCTAGACCCACCCGTGGGTCATAACACTCCGTGTGGATCTTTTCACTCTGGCATTGAAAGGGGGTGCTAGCGCTAGCCGTTTGCTAAGCTATGTACAGACAGCACCACCGCTTGCCGAACCACATAGTCACACCGTTTATATGCAACAACTCGTCATCAATATCTCTAAAGTAGAAGTCAAGAACTTTTTTCAAAAACGATAACTAACTCAAACTTTTTTGTGTGTTTATAAAAACAAACTAAAACAAACTTAAATTGAAGTCATATTTCACTTCGTTTACGTCTGTCAAATGAATATTTGCCCAGGAAAATCTTTTAGTTTTACGCAGTAGCACCTAAATGCACCTCGCGTTCTGTGACATCACCCCTCTTTCACAGCAGTATGTTGACGAGCGACTCGCGGTGGGAAAGTCCGATATGCCACTTTTTCCCAATACGACGAAGAGAGTGACAAAAGCCAATGTCTTGTGGTGGAAAGACAGAAAATATGTGGCTTGCTTCTAAAAAGGGAAAAACCCCGACAAACCTCCATTTAAGAAGCTCGCACAAAGCAGTAGTGAACATTTTTATTGAGACTGGGAAGTAGACGCGACAGTTTGACTCAGTTGACTCAAATATCCTGTGGCGATGAGAGTGGTTATGGCTATCTGATAAAGCAAGATTTAATATTGGGAATTTAACAAAATGAAAAGGAACCGACAACGCCACCCTGGGAATTTCACCCAGGGAGTTCTACTAAACACAAAAGTAATAATTAGGCACACAGGTAAGTTCTACGAGGAAGGAGTAGGAGACGTGGTTCAGAATGTTTAAAATATGAAACAAACTTTTATTCAACATTTAAAAATAAAAGGAACAAACAGCCCAACACTTAAAACGGAGCTACTGAGCTCCTTATTCTTGGTGTAGAAACTGAGGCTTACCGATGAGGGGGCCAAACGGGGGAGGAACCAAAGAAAATAAGGAACACCCCACTCACACGTGACACACCTGCAAAGAAAGTGAAGTGCAAAAAAAGAAGAAGAAAACAACCACAATCCCGGGTCACAGCACTCGAAGTGGCCCACCACCCGGGACAACGCCACCACCAGCAGCTCTCAGCGACTACAAAAGAAAAGATAAACAGTTGGTTACTAAAAGTTCCCTAAAATCTGTCACATGTACTGAAATAGCAAGAAAAACAAACAAACAATTGCAATTACACGCACACACACACACACACACACACACACACACACACACACACACACACACACACACACACCACTGTAGCTGGACCGGCGACTTGATAGTGTAACGTCTGCTGTCTGAGGGTCAGCAGTGGCGACGTAAGCAAACGAGGAAAAACAACAAGTAAAACCAAGGCGGGACGGAAGCAACATGCACCGTCCACCGTCTGTACGGGGCGGTGTGTTCCTGCACTTATCTTATAGGACCGAGTTTTGGGCCACAGGTCTTGATCACCAAGCGTCCTCCAGGTGAGGAGAACAACGAGGAGGCTCTGCGCAGCTTTGTGCTAGCAGGCGGCTGTAGTGTGCCGGTGAGGTGTTCAGGAAGCACTGTAAAAAGAACGGACAGGTGAGGTACTCCGTACCTATGCTAATAAGCCATAATAATTTAAATGCTAAAATGTCCGCACCTGATCCTCTTAAAACTCAGGCACACAAAGCGGATGTTCAGTGTCCCATTGACCACAATGGACCACTAAACAAAGCTTTTAAGAAAAATGCGAAATGAAGCCACTGAGAGCTAAAACAACATGCAAACAATGCCACAGTGCAGCTTTTCTCAAACGGGTCAATTTTGAAATCATTTTAATCAACTCTGTCTTCATTGATCAGAAGCTGTTTGCAGATTTGGAATTAAAACATTTTAACTGCAGGAATCATAAAATCGTCTCATCAGTGACGTTTATAGAGCCATTAAAAAATTGAATATGTGCTGAACAGACAAACGGAGGTGTAAGAGGCCTGTGTGACCAGCAGGGGGCAGCAGAGGACCGACAGCCGCAAGTTCCTCCTCAGAGAGGCCTGAGAAGGTTCTGCACCTTCAGCTCCTCCAGGAGGTCCTCAGCAAAGTGTCAGAGTTTGTTGGTTTTTTTTACCTCGGTCGGCAGAGTCAAAGTATTAAACTTGTAGCCAGGGGGCGCTGCAGCTCACTCAACACCTACAAGGTTTGAAAAGGAAATTGAGTGGAATTCATCTGGAATGAAAAGAAAAGCACAACTACAGTAGAAAAACTGAACACAAAGACGCACAAAGTTTGAACTACACACTGATTTTCTTCTTCTGTTGATTCAAATGAATTTGACAGAAATAATATCTGAAAAAATAGTGTGTGTGTGTGTGTGTGGATGTGGTGGTGTGTGTACCTGAATGTGGGAGTGGGTGTGTTTAAGTACGTCACTGGAAGTAGGCTGCCAATTAGTGCGGCCTCCGAGGCCGCAACCGCCCCACGCCAGCGACAAGCCCAGGGGGGCGGGGGGGGCCCGGACACGGCACACCCGCCGCAATGCCGGCCAGGAAGAGGCCCGAAGCAGCAGGCCCCCGGACCGGAGGGCACCCGCCCCACGAGCCAGGGCAAGATGACAGGGAGGCAGATACCCCAAGGAGAAGGGACACCACCCGGGGCGAACAGACAGCAGAGCCCGGCCCCCGGACGGGGGCCCCCCAGGGCAAGCGAGACCAGACTCATCTCCATGACAGGACCCAGCCCCTTCACCCACCAGGAGGATTGGTACCCAAGGCAGGCCCGGGCACCCAGAGGCCCCCCCCCTACGGACCCAGTATGGCGCATCGCCGCAAGTGGCGAGGTCCCCATAGGCCCAGCCGGTCTCGCACCCCAGGGGCACCGGACTGCACAGGGCCCATCCAGAGTGGGAAAGATGCCGGATCCCGCCCCTGCTAGCAGGCCGACCCCACTGTGTGCAGGGGTGTCAGTGTGTGTATATGTGCACTTGCTGGTGTGTTGAACTATGGTGCGTTTAAAATGGAGGGGTGGTAAGGCCCTGGGGCAACCACACTGCTGCTGAGCAGGGCGGCGGCCGCAGTGCACGAACCACCCCCCCAGGCCCTAAGTGTCTATAATGCTATTAAGATTGGAGAGGGTCTTAAGGCCAGAAGGCCGGGCAGCGACCACCCAAGACACAAATCCCCCGAAACAGAAGAAAATAAATTAATTAATTAAAAATTTAGGGAAAAAAAAACAAAAAAAAAAACAAAAAAAACAAAAAACACCTATTATGTGACCAGGGGGGACTCCCGGTCAGGGCACCCCCTCAGCGACATCGGGGCCGGGGACACCACAGGGATCCAGGAGCCAAAGGGGGCCCGCCCCTCACCGCACCGCACCACCCGGGCACACAGGAGCGGTAGCCGGCGAACGTGCAGCCCCACCCCAGGCATGCGACCCCACCGCGTACGATCCAGCGCCACTCCCCAGACACAGGGACGGACCAGCCCTCCCACCAACAAGGGGGCCCCCAGACCAGAGCCAGGGACCCCCCCCCCCGGAGCACCACCCCCGGAGCACCACCCACCAACCACCAGGCCCAGCCCCCCGCGTGGTAGACATCCCCCGCCGGGGCACCCAACCCCCGACCCCCCACCAACCCGCAAAGCAGCCGAACCCCCCACGCCCAAACCCCCCCCAGACCGCACCTGGCCCGCGGCAGCACGACCACCGCTGCCCACATCAACCAGCAGCCTCAGCTATTGATTGATTACTAGTTAGTTATAGGATGAAGCAGACATTCCTACCAAGGAGGTGTGGTCTAACAGTAAGTTCCTATATTGTGCAATGTGCAGGTGTTGTTTTGTTTTCCAGTTTGTGAGGATTGTTTTCTTAGCGATAGATAAGGAGGTGATCAGCATGCGAGATTCTGCCTTATCTGATGTGATATCACTGAGGTCCCCTATGAGACAAAAAGAAGGAGTGGCTGTGATGTTGTAACCAACCTGTGCTGATAGATCATTACATACTACGTGCCAGAATTTATTTACTGGTGGGCAATGCCATACAGCGTGTAGGTAATTATCTGGGACATTAACTGTGCAGTGTGAGCAGGTCTGAGAGGCGGTCATACCCATCTGAAACATCCGCTGTCCAGTGTAGTGGATCCTGTGGAGTACTTTAAAATGTATTAATTGTAGATTAGGTTGTTTTATCAGTGAAAAGGTGTTCAGGCAGATTGTTCTCCAGAAATTAGAGTGAGGCTGGAGAGACAGGTCTCTTTCCCACTTAACAATTGGGATAGAAATTGTGCAATCTGTATTTGTAAGCAACTCACTCCAATAGAACTGCACTCGTCCTTCTCTCACATTACATTGGATCACAATGACCAAACAACACAACAAAGACAATGATGCCACTGTGCTGCCACATCCAGACTCTGTGTAGGTCTGTAGGCCTCTTGGACCTTCATGTGAACCACTGCGTGTTGACTGGAGGTGAAACATGACTGACTGCTGTCCTCCTCCTTGGACGATGCAATCTCACTTTCAATCTCACAGCCACTAAAAAACCTGATTGTGATTGAGAGGTCCTCAGCAGCCAATCACTGTTGGGAGTCCAGCCTTCAAACACTCCTCCTGAATCCACAGTCACATCTGTGAGCATCTGGAACTTTGGCCCCGATCCTCCACACCACACAACTTGGGATGACAGCGCCACCTACCTGTATACTTTCAGCAGCCAGTCCCATGTTCTGACCCGTTTCCACTGTGGCCTGTTGGCTCATCTGGTCCAAAGTCTGGATCATCAGTGTCCAGGTTCATGGAATCTGTCAGAGTGCCGCCGTCCTGTGATGTAATGATAGAGAATCACTCTATTTATACTAATGTGCAGAACCACTAGAGTGTGGAAGCAGACAGTTACCATAATCCAAATGAAAAAGCAACAGCAGAAATGCTTTTTCATTTTAAGAACGTGGCTGCATTAGTTGATTCATAATTAAAATGGTTAATAAATAATCCAAACTGCATTTTCATTTTCTTATTCATGACTGCTCATTCTTGTACTTAATTCAAATGAAGGAAAACACATTTGAGATTTAATTTTCAAAACATGCACCAGCAAAGAGTTACCAAAATATGAAAATATGAAATGTAAAATTCAAAAATGAAAAAGCAATAGCAGAATGCTTTTTCATTTTAAGAACGTGGCTGCATTAGTTGACTCATAATTAAAATGGTTAATAAATAATCCAAACTGCATTTTCATTTTCTTATTCATGACTGCTCATTCTTGTACTTAATTCAAATGAAGGAAAACACATTTGAGATTTAATTTTCAAAACATGCACCAGCAAAGAGTTACCAAAATTCAATATGAAATGTAAAATTCAAAAATGAAAAAGCAATAGCAGAATGCTTTTTCATTTTAAGAACGAAGCTGCATTATTTGACTCATAATTAAAATCATTAATAAATATTGCTATATGCATTTTCATTTTCTTATTCGTGTCGCACCTTTTATGACACAATCAAAAAGAAAACTGAGAGCATTGCTTTTTCATTTTCGTGGTCCTGCCCTGCACAAGAGTTACCACAACTCGAAAACGAAATCGCAATCTCAAAGTAAGCGCGCGGCGCAGGAAAGTGACGTCAGCAGCTCTCCACCTGTGGCTAATCTAATACCAGTGCCATGATCTGCCACTGCATCTTCACTAGTACTAACTGATAATGGATCACAAATCACATGTGCGAGGCGTAGAACGAGCGGAGCAGTCAGAGGCAACAGAAGAAGAAAGAAAAGCCTCCTTAGCTTAGTTGATCTTCTGTGTTGCCTCCTGGACGGTGCTGGCCTGCTCTGGCTTGGTGCTGGCAACCACGGGAGCCACAGGAACCACGAGCACAGCTCTGGTCATCTGTGGCGTCGCCTCCACCTGATTAAAATGAGAAAGATGTGATTTTATGCCAATAAACATAGAAAGGAAAACACTAGGCTTTACACGGTCACGATGTTTGTGCCAATCACCGATCCAATCATGTTAGAGGCAATAAATACTTGTTTCTGTACACCCCTTGCCTTCTCACGAGCACCGTCGAAAGTTGTTTGCTTTAGCATCCGTTTCAGAGTTTGCTTTTCTTTTTCTTTCTCCGCGCTGCGTTTCTTGAACTCGACATGCTCCTCCGTGTGTATCTTTTCCAAGTGCCTGATTAAATTTGTGGTGTTGAATTTTTTTACCAAAGTTCCCCCGCGAGGTACTGTAGCGTTGCATATATTGCAGATTCAAAGAAACTTTATTGTCCGTCACATAGCGACAGTACTCAAAACAGGAAGAGGCACGAAGACGAAAATGAAGGTTTTTGAATCATGAATCATTAGCTCTCGGTGTTATGCCCCGGCCTAGGGGGAACCAGGACACAACATAAAGGCTCCCCCCCCCTTCTCCCAGCTCTCAAATTAGACAAAGGTGCTTCGTCCACAGGATGGTTTTTATTAAACGTCACCATCATTGCACTGGCGTCAGGGAGGGCATGGCCAAAACAACAAACAAAATGGCTCTCTTATGGATCTTACCTATGAAGAAAACAATCAAATAAATGACAGTCAAACTAACCTCCTTAACTAAAACACAGGAGAAAAGGGTCACAACACAAATGGCTTCCCTCCCCTACGGGCTACGTGGACACAAAGGGAACTGAAATAGATTACAAAACAGAATTGATGGCTGAACACAGAATGCTGCTGCTGCGGCACATGGCCTCTGGTTGGGAGCTGGGAGAAGGACAAAGAGACCGAGGTGTTGAAGTCCTCCTCCTTAAATATTGGCACCAGCCAATCACCTTTCCACACCTGGAACAAGCAAAAAAAAGGGAACACAGGATCTACTGCGCCATCTAGTGCCCAAACGGACACACAGCAGACAAAAGGAACTGACAACAATGTAAACCCAAATCTATACATTTACATAACACTCGGATACAAACAAATAAACATGTCGATGCTGTGAAACTACTTTGGAGGAAATGAGACAGATTAAAAAAGTTTCAACACGACCATGACGTCATTGATCGGTGATTCATGACATGACGCCCGATCATGAACGTTTCAAAAAATGCCAAATATCGGCCGATCCGATACAGCCGATAAGATCGGTGTAAAGCCTAGAAAACACATACAGGTGATGAAGTGGAAATGAATAAGTACAAACCTGCTGCACTGCTGTGACATTGCTAGAGGCAGACTCAGTCATGTGGACAGTTGAACGTGTTGCCCACACCTGCAAATACAAGGACACAAAGTAACGTTTAAAGAACTGCATTTATTGTCCTATCACAAAGATGCACACAATGAAATACACATATCCCAAATACCAACATGTCACTTGTTTGTTTTGGTTTTTGAGGCAATGCGTGCTGATCGACGTCTCAGGCTGGACATCTGGAAGAACATAAAGAAATGAATTCATAAACAAAGTAACACACTAATTAAACTGTACATGTACTGTACATATGTGATCTTGTGTTGATAATAGGGGTGGGGCGATACGGCTAACCCACGATTCGATACTGTCACGATATTTGGCCCACGATAATGACAACATCACGACACACGATATCTTCGATATCTTTGAAATTTTGCAGACGATATGTGACTGAAAAAGAAAAAAATACCCATAAAAAGGAAAATGCCTGTGATCTTGCATTTATTCCAAAACTTTGTATAATGTACAAACAAACGTGCACTGCACAAGCAAACATATTAAGGTGCATGAACATTAATAACTTTCATGTAAACAAGGACAGTGCTTTCTGGTAATGTAAAGTCAGTAGCAACTTGTCTTATCTCAACTTGGGGACTTGGGATATACAAACCGACGGGAAGATGAAAGAGGGAAAAAAATCCTTTCACTGCCCCGATTCTGAAAATCAATAAAAAATGATGCAGACAAAATAAATAAATAAATAACCGCGTCCCCAAAATATACGGGACAAAGTGAAGTGCGTCCCCCATCAGTTCATTACGGGACAGGCTTTTTTATTTGCAAATATGGGACAATCGCGTATTTTACGGGAGGGTTGGCAACCCTATCTAGACCACAGACGGAAATTAAATGAGGTTTTGTCATTTTCCATAAAGAACGGGACAAATTGTGTCCCGGGAGAGATTTTGTCTTTCCCGGGACAGGTGGACAGGTGGTGTTTGAAAAAAAATATTGATATTTGCCGTCAGTGTATCGATTATTTATTGCGACAGAAAGCACAACAATATATTGCAATATTGATTTTTTTTTTCACCCACCCCTAGTTGATAAGTGTATGAATAATTGTGTGAATGTTACCGTGGCAGCTGGGGAAACCCTGCCAGATGACTCCACGACGGTCTCCATGTGGTCCAGCAGCACAGCCTCACTGAACCACACGGGATTGGACGGGATGTCTGTGTGAAATGCAGTCTCAACAGCTGTTGGTACTGTCTATAAAAAAAAAGAGGAGAGGAAATCAGAGTCAACTTAGGATAAGTGTTCATTTTTAAAATAAAAAGTTGCACAGTTTGACAAATACACGATTGGGGGGAAAAAAAAAGAGGGATGAACAGGTGACCTCAACGTCCTGTCCAACAAGAGTCCATTAAGGAGCGGGTCCATACACTGGCATGTAGACAGGACCTGTCACAACCACTCTGGGAGACACCCTGGGCGATGATTGGTTGTGGCACAACACCCCTGGCCTAGGTTGAAGGGGGTGCGAGCTGATGGAGCACTGCAGCATGCAGACGCTCCACCAAAATCAGTCCTGAGGTGCACGTAAACAGAAAACAACATGTTAACACATATTTGTCATATCAAATGAAGAGCAAGTAAGGCTGAAGAAGGCAAAACTTACACCATCATAATACCACCATGTACAGCTGACAAAGGGGGACGTGATCGGCCATATACACAAATGTTAAACCTGGAAGAAGTGTCACATAATCAATTGTGTAATCACACAATTCTAAGAAATATCTGTTAGCACAGTGTCACTGAAGAGAAAAAAATACAACAAAAATATGTATTTTACACACCCATGCGTGCAGCAACACGATGATATACTTGACGTAGCGCTGTTTGTAGTTCTGGCTTGACAGTCAGGCGGGGTGGAAAGTCAAGCACAAACACCTACAAAAAACCCCAAACAAACGTAAAAATGCAAAATAAATTCATGAATATTCTTGTTATTGAACTATGGATCATGGAATTACTTCATATTGATATAACAAAGGGGCGATGACATTCATGTGTTCAAATTTGTTTGTCACAGCAGATAAACAAACCTTGGGCCAGCGGTCCAACACAGTTGCCAGTAGCGCAGCAAAATCCTGGGCGGAGTCTGTTACAAGCCCGTGTTCAAGGTTGTTGCCCGGGGCGAGAACACAAAACCATCCACAAGTGGACAGAGATGTGAGTCTCCCACCACCAGAACAAAAACATAAAGAAACTCGTGGCTTGACAAAATCACGACCCATACCTTCTTGTCTGGTTGCTGGGCCTTAAGAACGAACTTGCACTGTTTTGTCAGTCAGGAGCAAAACGGGCCATCTTCGCACCCAGGTCGCTGACCAGTACCGCGCCCTGTGTAAATTGACAAAAAAGAAAAATCTAAATATGTTTTTGTAAGATTTATTTGGAATACAACATAACAACACAGGCAGAACATGAAATCATGAACGTGGAAGTACTCACGACGTTCAAAGTCCTTCCGAGGTGGAAAAGGTGTCCAATCCCGTTTTTGCTCCAGGCGTCGTTTCATGGCCAGAGAGCGACGGAATGCCTTGGTGTTCGGCATCTCAACAATGAAATGAAAGATTGTGTCATTTTCAATGAAGGACAATGATAACACAAGTTTACAGAAAAAAGTGATGTTTTCTCACACACGACATCAAAACACAGAAAGCTTTCTGTACCTTTGCAGCTGGAGACGATGAGCTTAAATCAATAAAGCAAAAGAAAATGTGTATGTGTACTCTTGGACCCTAACCCTAATGCCATACAAGTCTATGGGGTGAAATTTCAACTTTGTCCTACAGATATGGGGCCACTTGCTTTTTCATCAAGAGCCCCCAAGAAGCACCCACGCCAAATTTGGGGCTTCTAGTACTTGAGGAACCCCGAAACCCTAACCCTAATTTCAGCTAAGCCTAACCCTAACCCTAGTTTCAGCCTTATTGTTAACCCTAATTCAATGCAAGTCTATGGGGTGAATTTTCAACTATGTCCTAGAGACTTGGGGCCATTTGCTTTTTCATCAGGAGCCCCCAAGAAGCGCCCACGCCAAATTTGGGGCTTCTAGTACTTGAGGAACCCCGAAACCCTAACCCTAATTTCAGCTAAGCCTAACCCTAACCCTAGTTTCAGCCTTATTGTTAACCCTAATTCAATGCAAGTCTATGGGGTGAATTTTCAACTTTGTCCTAGAGACATGGGGCCACTTGCTTTTTCATCAGGAGCCCCCAAGAAGCGCCCACGCTAGATTTGGGGCTTCTAGCCAATGAGGAAAAATTTGGAGCAGACAGGACAGGGTTACAGCTGAGAAGGCACTTAAGATCCTCAAAGGACTGTTGCCACTCACTAGACCAAACAAATGGTTTCAATGGACTGGTTAATTCTTCTCTCGTGGCCAGCAGCTCCACTGCCTTGGTGCTGGAGATGCCCGCTCAGGGGCGCCGCCAGGAATTTTGGGCCCCCTGAAAAAAAACAAAAACAAATGGGCCTCCTGTGCGCAGCGCTTTTCAAAAGCACATCACTCAAAAAATACAGTATAGTTCAATAATAGTGCTTGAGTCCATCTTTGACAGTGTCAATGTATTTTTATTGTGAATTCGCCACAAAGCAAACTCTTAACATTTATGAATGATTCATGAAAAAAACACTTGATGTCTCTCGGACAAAGTTGAGCTTTGACCTTCATAGACTTGCACTGCATTAGGGTTTAGCGATAAGGCTGGAATTAGAGTGAGGGTTTCGGGGTTCCTCATGGGCTAGAAGCCCCACATTTGGCATGGGTGTGTCCAGGAGGATCCTGATGAACCTGAAAGTGGCCCCATGTCTCTAGGACAAATTTGACCTTTGACCTCCATAGACTTGCATTGAATTAGGGTTAACGAAAAGGCTGAAACTAGGGTTAGGGTTTTGGGGTTCCTCAAGAACTAGAAGCCCCAAATTTGGCGTGTGCGCTTCTTGGGGGCTGCTGATGAAAAAGCAAGTGGCCCCATGTCTCTAGGACAAAGTTGACCTTTGACCCTCATAGACTTGTCATTAGGGTTAGCGATAAGGCTGGAATTAGAGTGAGGGTTTTGGGGTTCCTCATGGGCTAGAAGCCCCAAATTTGGCGTGGGTGTGTCCTGAAGGATCCTGATGAACCTGAAAGTGGCCCCATGTCTCTCGGACAAAGTTGACCTTGGACCCTCATAGACTTGTGTGGCATTAGGGCTATCGATATGCGATACAAACCTGGTGAGTTTAAGACTTAGTGACTCTACGTACATGAATGTATGGGGTACCCCGTCCTTACTTTGTTCCAACCTTCCCTCCACAAACCTGGCTGTCCAGTGCAGAAGTCAAAGTGAGAGAGAGAACAAAGAAGGAGGAGGGCCTGTGACGCCACTGCTGATTGGCTCGTTGGTTGGTTGAATGAGCCAATTCTAGAGCTCCCCTCGGTGTCCACACACTGCAAAATATATCTAAGAAACAAACACTTAAATTGAGAAAGAACAGGCTAGAAACAAGTCTAATTATCTGCCAATGCAGTAAGATATTTAGACTTGGTAAGATTTCTTAAAATAAGACGATATATCTAGGCATTTGAAGAATGGAAAAACTCTTGAAATAAACAGTAAAGCACTCATTCCAAGGACTGTACTAAGTCAAATAAACTTGATACTAGCTTCTCAATTCTTTTTTCACGTTTGCTTCTTTCTTAATTTGAATGAAAAGATCTTAAAACCAGAGGTACTAACAGTGCAATTCTTCTTAATTTAAGTGTTCAAAATATTAGCTTTTTTTTTCTCAAAATGAGACAAAGCATCCACCCCCCCTACGCCCACTCCCCCCCAAAAAAAAATAATTAAGCAAACAGAATTAATATTGTCAACAACTATTTATTCACTTAAATTGCTGACAGTGCCTTCACTGCCTTGTAATAAAAACGTCACTAAGGCATTGCATCTTAAAACAATCTCAAGCAATCATTTCTAGAATGCAAGTAATGTTTTGTTGTTACAATATTCACCGTCATCATTATTGAACATTGATTCAGATTCCCTGACACTCAGTTACACACACAAAAAAAAAAAACAGTATGGGGACAGCATATAGTGTTGTGTTCCTATCACCACTGATAACATGTTTGTTCCAACAGACTCCCACCCACCCTCAAGTTACAACTACCAGGGGAGTGTATCACTACCTATGCCTAGTACACAGCTCTACTCCCCAATAAAATCTTTCCATTCTGCCATGGTCTTTTTTGTATGAGGCTGTGGTGTCTCACTCATGGATAGTGTCCTGTAGCACTTCTGTCTGAATGACAGAGAGAAGGGTTGCCACACACTTTTGGATATGTGAGGTGCAGGGCATAGTAGTAATCCATCAGATGAAGCAGACCGTCACTCAAGTCTTCCTTGGCAAGCGTGGTGGCGGGAGTGGCTCCAAGACAGATGAGACAGCGGGTTCATCAAACAGCAACACAGGGGTGCAGAAAGACCTCTTCTGCGAGTACATTGTGGGATCTTCTGTTGGCTAAAGAAAAAGAAGAAGGAAACGCCACATCCATGCATGGAACTATGAAGTGTTGAATGTGAGAAAATGCAAACAAACTTTCACCTGAATGACATGAAGCAGTGCCTCACTGGCATGTCCCAGCTTCTTCGGTGGTGGACTTGGTGAAGGAAAGAGTGTGGGGAGTGCCCTGAGCAGCGCGATGGAATATTCCACTGGAATAGAACAAATCAACTTTGAGTTCAAAGTTAGTCTTCCTAAAAATGAGTCTTATTAGGTTTGTGTTGATCACAAAAAAAATCTTATTTTTTCAGCATGAAGAGTATTACCATTCTGCATCTATTCATTCAGCGCAACATAAACCATCCTATGTCCCAGGAAACAGCTACACAGTCAATTAGAGACACAGCAAAATGACTCTACTGAACTACAACCAGCGTTATGCGTGGCTTCATCACTTGATTTTTTTTCCAAACACCATAAAATTACACATTGGTGCAGAAGTCTTCCCATCTCTTCTTTTAGTTCATCAATGAATTTTCTGTTGCCCTTATCCAGAATGCGCCGCAGCTCATTCATCGCCTATAATGCAAGTCAATGTTAAAATCTGCAAAAATGCTTGCTTTTCATCATAAACCAAAACAAGTTAATCACTTAAATGATAAAGATCCTTGACACATGGATATGCATCCAGGATCTTTGTTGGCCTTGTCCTGTTCTTTCAGAACATCACTATCGATGAAGGATCTTCTTGCTTGAAACTGCAGGTCAAGAATTTGGGAGACAGCATCTTGGTTGGGTTTTGGTTTCTTGTACAGCTCCTGCAGGGTCTGATAATGTCTGGCCTGTGCTGTCAGACCATCTTTGGCTGATGAAATGGAGGAGACAAATCAGTAAATCAGTCAAATGGATGAAATTGTTTGGAGCATCAAAATATATCAAATGACAATTCAAATGTAAAAATGCCTGTGATATATCATGATATCCAAAACTATCATAACATTGCCTAGCTTTCATACATTATCATTATTATTAAAATGGACATGTTTCTACTTACGTGAAGTGTGGCCATTATCAGAACTGCGCCCTGGTGTGTGACACAAAATAATTGTTGATCCACCAATTGAGTCTGCATCATGATCTTCTTCTTGGTCACTTGCTGAGAAGTCAATGCGATGCCTTTTCTTCTTGTGGCCCCTCTCTGGTGAATCTCTTGTGAAGATTCTTGTAAGTGCTCGCCTGTGGTAAATAAAATTTCACTCATTGAAAGAACAAATAAAGATGGAAAGTGAACATGCACAGATAAAAAAAAGTATCAGCCAAAAATAACCACACGCTTCAAAATCTTCACACTTTTTTCACAAAAAGTGCGCAAAATAATATAATCACTTACATGTTTCATTGTTTTGTCTTAATCCTTCAGCATGGGATAATACTCCACTAGTCTTTTAGCCATTGCAGTGACTTCATGCTTAGAAGGGTACCGGACCCCCTCTCCTTGCTGACTGGCTCTCAAGATAGAAATCATGCTGGTGACAGTGTTTCTCACCAGCCTGCATCTCAGCTCTTTGAACATGACACATTTCCCCTCACTGGCAGTGCGGGCCATCTGGAAGTAGTGCTTACGAGCTTGCTCCAACTCACTGTCTGTATAGAGGGTGGGCAAACATTTTTAGCAACGGGCCACATGACAGACCTGCATCGAGTCGGCGGGCCACGGAAGGGGGGGTTGTAAGTAGGTACAGAATTCATAATTCAGTGCCTTGGAGCGAATAGCTTCGCCACTCAACTGGCCAAGAGACATGTGGCCTGTCCTTCTCCAATGCAAGCGGGTGGGAAAAGCACAGGAGTTGGTGTCTGCTCTTTTCTTAGAAGACAGCCTGCAATATGATGTTGGAAAGGAAGCAATTTTTCCTGCTTATGAGCTTGTTCCTGAGCCCTACTGGCAAAAATTTAGGAACCATAGAAAATCTAGTGGTCAAATCTTTGTCGAGTTTGCATGGGAGAAAAGCAACCTCTTTGATAAATGGTGTGCAGCTAATGATGTCAAAAATGACTTTGAGTCACTCCGTGAGCTCGTTCTTTTAGAAGATTTTAAAGACTCTTTGCCAGAGAAGGTGGTAATGTTCTTGAATGAACAGAAAGTGTTGTCATTGTCCAAGGCTGCTGTCCTCGCAGATGAGTTTGTGTTGACCCACAAAAATGTCATCTCATCTTCCCCCCCGATCGGACAGGCCTTCTGCTTCTCGTCCCACAAGAGCCGAGTCTAGCCACCTCCCCCTTGAAAAGGCTAGAGGGAAGGGACTTCTGGTTTGGCCATAAAGCGGTAGACTTTGCGACACCAGGGCTCTCGACCGTCTAGGGTAAAAACTCCCCGAAAACTTGAATGACTATTGTCAGATATCATATTAACTACAAAGTGATCAGGGGAACGTTGGAATGGGAAGGAAAACTCGATTCAACCAAAACAGAAACACGGTAACAGACAATATGGCGGAACTACCAGCTTGCTCTGAAACAGAGGGAGATGGCGAAACGAACTCCTCGTGACTAACGACGCGAAAAAGGGCTCGGACATAGAAATTATTAGCAAGGAGATACGGGATTTAAAAACAGAATCAAAAGAAGTCCTTCGCACGTTTGGAGAAACACTGAGGAACGATGTGGAAAAAGACTTGGACGACTTCAAAGACGAAATAAATCAACAACTTGCGAAAGTCATCACCGAACAGGAGCTCCAGACCGGCAAGATCAACGAGGCTGAGTCGCGGATTGAAAAGCTAGAACGTTGGGCACAGGAAGCTAATGACGCTCTGGTCATATCACAGAACAAAAAGCTCTTCAGGACAAGTTAACTGACCTGGAGTCCAGGCCGAGGAGAAACAACCTACGTATCTATGGAGTCACTGAAGAAGAGGAGGGAGAATCTGTGGCCAAGTTTGTGGAAGACCTGCTGAAAAGCGAACTGCACCTGCCAGCAGATTTTAATTTCCGAATTCAGAGAGCACACCGCTCATTTGCACAGAAGCCAGCGGACGGTGCCCAACCGAGACCCATCATTGTTAACTTTCTGGAATTTACTACCAAAGAGAGGGTCCTGAGAGCTATGGACAAAGAAAATAGAACTGGGGAATAAAGTACCGTCATTCCATCACAATTACGCGACAGAGATGGTCCAAAAGAGAAAGGAGTACAACACTGCTAAAAGAATCCTGAAGGAGAAGGGCATCCGGTTCCAGATGCCATTCACCAAGATGAGGACCCACTGGGATACGGGAACTCGAACCTACAACAGCGCAGAGGAGGTAAAGGAGGAATTGGCGAGACGCGGCCTGGCGGAGAAGACGGCGGTGGCGACGGGTGCGGAGGGGCCTGCGGCACTCGGTGCGCCGCACTACGACGGAGTGGCAGTGCAAGGAGGGATCCTGGAGGGGCTACGCATCAGCAGCGACACGAGCCAGAGAAAAGCTACAAGAGTTTCAAAGATTCTTTGATTAAATTCAGAGAATACAGGGAAGAAAGCTGGTAGGGATGTTCTAGTATGACCGGTGTTTTTAGTTGACAAATTATTAAAATTGAATTCCCATGTTAATAGAAAAGAGACTGTGGGAAGTCCGGGTCGCTCCTCTTTTTCTAACGTTGGACTCATTTAGAACGACTAAAATACTCATTGCAGGTTCAAGTGTCATTTCTAAGTTAGGTTAGATTTTTGACTGCCTTCACGCGGGCCAGACAGAGACACGCCATAGTTTGGCCATGCCTGATCTACAGGAAACACATCTCTCTCAACAAGAGCACGACACACTGAAAAGATTTGGATATAGAAATGTTTTTTTAGCTTGTTCAGGAAAGGCCCAAAGAGAGGTGTCACAATATTAATCTCTAATTCTATCAGTTTTGAAGTTGTTAAAAAAATAAATGACAAAGAAGGGAGATATGTAATAGTCAAAGGGAAATTGGATGATAACTCAGTTACTTTGGTCCAGGGTTGGACAAGTGCTTTTTGAAATCACTGTTTGAGATCATAGCTGTGGAAAGTGAAGGAATCCTAATATGTGCAGGGGATTTCAACATGATTTAAAAGCTAAACTCGACACAACTAATGGCAACAGAAGTCAGACCCGCCTGTCGAAACTTGTCAACGTCTCTCTAGCCGAACTAGGGATGTTTGATGTTTGGAGGGACCTCCACCCGTTACAGAGGACTATTTTTTTTATTAACATTACAGACAGATACAGAATAGAGGAATGTAAAATAGGAACGACTGACTTGTACTGACACAGTATTAATTACCTTATTATTTGTCTAAATAAGAGGAAGAAAAACACACTGGAGATTAAATGTGGGTATGCTAAATAATCCAAAAACACTGGAGGAGGTTAAGAAAGAGATTAAATGCTCTATGGAGGAGAACATAGATAGTCCAGTAGACACTACCATACTGTGGGACACAATTAAAGCTGTGATGAGAGGGAGGTTAATAGCGAGGGCAGCCTATCAAAAAAAGACTAGATGTGGCGAGGGGGAGGGTCTGGTGGAGGTGGAGACAATTCTGATGGTGGGTATAAAGGTGGGTATAAAGGAAAATTGGGGTGGTGGTGGTGGGGGGGGGTTGCCTGACAACGCCACCTGGGGAGTTGCACCCCAGGAAATAAACTATAATAAAATTCCACGGGCTACACAGGTTCGTTACGCTTTGAAATTTAAGAGGACGAGACGGACTTCCAATGAAACAGCTTTATTTGACAACAATTTAAAATAGACCAGGTTTAGCTGCCTGAGTGTCAAAGAAATAAGAACCATACCAAAAAGACTGTTCAACATAAGAAAATAAGGGGAACAGGGCCAAAGAAACCAAAGAAAACTCAAAAAAGGGAATAAACAAAGCTAAGGGAATCACTACAAGCCAAAATTCACGCTATGCCAACTCCTTATTTATTCTTCGCGCACACACACACACACAGGACCAAAACCCAAAACAAAAAGGTAACGATCACTGGGGAACAAGATATTAATGAACTAAAAAAGGAAATTAAACTATAACAAAATCGCTACTCAATAGAAAACCCAAAGTTTCACCAAAATTTCACAACAAAACAAAGAAAAGAAAACCAACCAAAGAAAGTGGTTACGCTAACAAAAGAAACAGACAAACTGAATTGTCTAAACCAAATAAACCAAAATCAAAGGAAAAGTGTCCGCGTTGTGTTGTTGTGTTGCTGTTGGAGGGCTACAACAACACAATGTCTTCGATGCTACGCTTTGTGCCGTCGCCACGGACCCCAAACTCTCGTTCTTGTTGGATGCGGGTTCTGCGCAGACTGGTGGGAGAGTTTGTGTACAGGTTTTGCAAAGGAACGGTGTCTTCAGTTATACACACGCTCATGAAAGAGCCGACCGTGGAGGAAGCTTGTGCCGCTGCACGCCGTTTCCAGCAGAATAACAGCAAAATTATCGAAATGAAAACAAATCAGAAAAACATCTCTTTGCTGTGCTTTTATTTACAAGTTGAAATTCTTCTAACTTACAAAAAATGTGAACGAAAAGGTAGAAATATAAATACGAACAAATACGTATTTGTTCAGGGCTGCGCAAAGCCGGAGCCCTGCATTTGCTGCGCTACCCTTTTAAAAAAGGTCTCTGTTGTGTGTAATTTTAATATGTCCATCTCTTTTAGAAGAGAAAGCATCGCCCCGGTCTCATCCTCTCTCCAAATGTCAACATTCTTATTCGCGTTTGCTGGTTGTTTCACGCCGTCTGTTTTGTTAGACGACGTAGTTGTGCGGTGGCGCGTGCGCACTTGCGTTGTCCAGTTAATCGTCCGACTAAGGCGTACACATGGCCGAGAAATTAGAATTCCAATCGCATTATCTGGGTGTCTCAATCGGAGTTCTCCGATTCCAATCGGAGTTCTCAAACTCCGATCATAATCGGACTAAGGCAATAATTCAAATTTCTCTAGTACCATGTAAACGCACTGAGGGACGCAAAGATTGCACTCCGGCGCAGGTGTGATTGATGACGCGAAGGTGGGGGCAAACCCACCTGCCACATAGAGAAGAAGGTTACAAGAAGCTGGTAAACCAATGAACAACTCTGGAACAGCAACACAAAAGCAATAAGGACGATACAGTGTCACAACAAATAATCGGTGTCAGAAGGGAAATAGACGATGTCTTGAGGCTAGATGTTGAGAAAAAGCTGAAATTCATTAAACAGACCCACTATGAATCAGGTTGTAAATCAACCAAATATTAAGCAAGAGGAATAAAGGCCCAGCAAGCTTCTCATGCAATATGTAAAATTAGAGACCCATTAACGAAACAGCTACTACTTGAACCTGAAGAAATAGAGAGGGTTTTTAAAGATTATTATGAAAATCTATATACCCAACCCACAGCTAAAGAAGATTGTGAGATGAAAGAATTCCTTGACTCATTGGACCTACCAGCCATTGGAGATGAGCAAAATAGAAAACTCATTTCCAGTATAACCAAAAAAGAAATAGATGCTGCCATTAGCAGGCTTAAAATCAATCAAAGCGCCAGGTAGTGATGGGTTTCCTAGTGAGTGGTATAAAACATTTGGAGAAGAATTAACCCCGATACTCCTAAATTCTTTTAATCTGACTCTGACAGAGGGCAAACGGCCTCCCTCATGGAAAGAGGCTGTCATTCCAGTTATTCCAAAAGAAGGGAAAAATAAGGAACTTTGTGATTCATATAGGCCCATTTCAATCTTAAATGTTGACTAGAAGATCTTTACTTCAATCATCTCAAAAAGACTTGAAAGTTTTATGCCGGACTTGATAGATGAGGATCAGTCAGGTTTTATAACAGGTAGGCAGACTCAAGATAACATTAGACGGGACCGTCTAGGGCTGGACGATAATTCCATAACGATATATATCGATCGATAGACGTGTGCTGCAATAGGAAAAAAAGGGGTGGATAAAAAGTTTGATAGAAAAAGTTTCACTTCCTTTTTCATCATAGCCAATCATGTAGCTTAATATTACGGTCATTTCTTCCTCCAACCAATCGCAAACGCAGACCCAGCGGCTCCACGTCGGAGGAGGAATCCGCTGCCAGCGCCAGCACCAAGCAAGTAAAGCAGACCAAACTGGACTTCTTGCAGTAAATACGACAAAGCGTCCAAGCGCCATAAGGACATCACCCATGTAGTAACATGCTTCATAGCGAGGGATATGCTGCCAATAACCACCGTTGAAAAGCTTGGCTTCAAACAGCTTCTCGCCACTCTTGACCCGCGATATGAAGTTCCAGACTGCAAGTATTTTTCAAACACAGCTCTTCCTCGTCTGTACAACGAGTGCAGGGAATCAGTGCAAAACGAGCTGTTAACCGCCACAACTTCAGACCTCTGGTCGAGTTGCACGTTCGAGCCCTATCTCAGCCTATTTTTTTTTTAAATAAATGACTAAATTAATAATAATAATAATAATAATAACAATAATATTAAAAAAAACAAAAAAACAATTCAGTTGTGTTTAAAAAAGGTGGTTGAATAAACGTTTGAATTTGAATTCAGTCCTCGTGTGTTCTTTATTAAAAGTCTGTCATGAAGTAATAGTATAAAACATCCAGCACTGCAATTAAAATATGTTAATGTTAATGTTATATATATAATATATATATATAATATGTTAATTATCGATATCGATCAATATGACTTTTTTTTTATATCGATATGCTTTTTTTCTATATCGTCCAGCCCTAGGACTGTCCTATACATAATAGATCAGCTCCAAAAGTTGTTACTGGTGAGCCTTGACTGTGTGAATTGGAGATTTCTTTATCAAGTTCTTGGGAAACTAGGGTTCCAAGAAAAGTTAATACAGTG
>NW_027466198.1:0-40000 GCF_046127955.1 Nelusetta ayraudi | reverse complement strand
TTGGAGCAGATTTAAATGTAAATTCAATGAGGCCCTCATTTACTAATCCTGCTGATACCTCACAAGTGGTCCATGTAGTTTTAGATGTGTGCCCCATGATGAAGCTGCTTAGGAACACTCTTGCTGAAGCAACTTCACTACAAACAACAACAGGTAAAGTCAAGTGGAAATATATAGTGGAGCTTAACAAACTTCAAGAGTTGGAAGGACTGAGATTAGGAAACAAGTTAAAGATGGCACACAAACGGTGGAAAAGGCAGAAAATGAAAGTAAAACCTGCAAGTCAAGTTTTCAGCAGCAGTGTGGTTGATGCTCTGGAGTACCGCAACAAACAGCCACAGTTTAAAGGATGTGAGGAGACGGTCAATCTCTTGAGAGCCATTGATGCGGCTTTTGATGCACTCAACAGCAGGAACCTTCTGGGTAAAGGAGACGAAGCACCAATGAGAACATCAAACAAGGAGCGTGCAGAAAAAAAATCCTGCTTAAAGCTGAAAGTCTTCTTCTGGATCTCAAAGATGACAACGGAACACCTTTGCATTCTGGAAAGCGCAAGACCTGCATCATAGGCTTTATTGCCAGTTTCAGAAGTGTGCTGATCATTTTCCAAGAGCTGGTGGAAAGGTCTGGTGTCCCATGCCGCTATCTGTTGACGTACAAGCTTAGTCAGATCATCTAGAGCTTTTCTTCTCCTCTGTCAGAGCACGTGGTGACTTTAACAACAATCCCACAGCCACACAGTTTAAAGCTGCTTACAAGCGTCTGCTGGTGAAGCATCAGGTCAGCACTGCAACAGGCAATTGCATTATTGGAGATGGCACCACCATTTTGGAAGCAACACCTGCCTCTGTAAGCACAGGCCGTAGATTTGACATGAAACCTGTTGATCAACCCGAGACTGAGCATGATTATCCCATCTGCCCAAATGTAGAAATAGTGTCTGAGTACAAAGAGGCTGTTATCACTTACATTTCTGGCTTTGTAGTGAAAAAAAATAAAGTTAGACATAACTGCATTCCTTGCCATGACGCACTAACATCTGATTCCACAGTCCGTCCCTTCCTTCTCTTGAAAAACAAGGGAGGTTTGCAGAAGCCATCAGCAGGAATAATTGCTGTCTGTACAGGACTATTTGTACACAAGACTTTTGAAAACATCCCCAGGCAGGATTCCCAAGGGTCATGGCTTCGCAACAGCTATCACAAAGGAAGTCCTAAGCTACAGTGCTGGCAAAAATCTTTTCCCAGGGCTGCACAACCACGTGTTTGAAACCACGGTGGATGACAACCACGTGCACACCTTGGTAAAAATGGCACCCAGCATTCATTGTACAATTAGGATGCACCATTTGGCGAAGAGAGAGACAGAATCTTGAAAGAAAGATTATGTTCGAAATAAATTCACCAAGCTGGTCCACGTTTACCATCAGTAGTGTAAACCATACTGTGTGTTGTGTGTATTGATAGAATAGTAGTACTCATGTACTATTAGTAGTCTTATTAGTAGTACTAGTAGTCAATAGTTAGTCGCATTCTGTTGTGTAAAACAACCTTTACATGGGTCCATTCCTTGCACCTGGCTTTGTCTTATTGTTAAAAAAAAAAAACAACAACCAAACGTTCGCTTGTATTATGGAAAACAAGTTCTGACCTGGAAGTTAAAAAAAAAAAATATTACAAATATTTACAAAGGCATTTACACACACGCGCACGCACACACACACACACACACACACACACACACACACACACACACACACACACACGTTATTTACATTTTCATTTCGTCAATGAAGGGATTTTACATTGATTGTTCAGTTAACATGTTCAATGTTAAAATATTCACATGAAAAAAACCCTGAAAATCGTTACGGCAGACGTAAAAATGTTTTTGTGAGAAAGGGTTCAAAGTTATCTTGAAATCATTTATGAGGATACTCATATATATATATTATAATATTATAATTAATATTGATGAAGTGTTGTTTCATGTTTTGTTGGCTGTTTCAAGGGTTTATTTAGTTTGTTGTGACACAATCTAAGGTTCAATTTGTAAAGAAATAAAAGTTCTTGTGAAAAAAGATAGTGGTCAAAGTGATTGATATTTGTGTTTGTGTTTTTTGTAGTCTTGTCTGGATTTGTCCTGTTCGTTTCTGGTCTGTGTTTGTGTTCCCACTCTTGGCCTGCACCTTGTCGTGGTGAGTGGGCTTTTAACTAAGACAGGCCAATTATATATATTGTGTGAAGCCAGCAAAACAGTCATTATTATGAGAATTACAACTGAAGCACACTAAATAATACACCATAAGTCACATTTTACTTTTCTGTTATTAATCTATGTGTTATGTCAAACCTCCACAGTGGCGTGCTGCAGTCAAGATGAGACGAACAAGGTGAATGGATGGACGGATTGATGAGCCCAGCGAGCCTCCACCATCCACAGACAAGCCAGTCACATTTTCCACCCAGAGAGATGGCTCTTCCATCTATCTTTGCCTGCCAGGGAAATGCAACCAAACATAGTAATTACAGATGGTGTTGTCTCTGTTAAAGTGATACATGAAAAAACAAAAACAAAAAACAAAATATGTTTTGTGATTCATGTTCATGACTGTTCAGAACCGAAATGATGAGTATGTCATCTGTGAAAGAGTAAAAAGCATGTTGGAGGCCAGATTTAGCACTTGGCCTACCACCTTAGCACAGTAGTGCAGTAAATTAATAATACAAACAATGGACATTGTCATACGCAATGCCCATACAATGACACTGTCACCTTAATACGATGCTTTAGAGCAGGGGTGTCCAAACTATGGCCCACGGGCCAACTGCGGCCCGCAGTCCATTTTTAATTGGCCCGCAACAAATGTTATAAATAGAATAGAATATGGGCCGCACTTCAACTTTTGCCAGAGTGTATTGCACTTCTTCAGTTTAACACCAGGGGGAGCAGCTCAACACTGAGTGCAATGCAGTTCCCACTTTAAGTGAGTAAAAAATATATTCCACAGTACCCGTGTGTTAATAAGCATGCATGTGCAGGTACACACGCGACAGATATCAATAATGCGCATTAATTCTGTCACTACCCTGCTTTTGCGCACCACTTTTTGTTATATGCGTTTTTCTTGTGAACACAGAACACGAGGCTTTACACGATCACGATTTTTGTGCCGATCACCGATCAGTGAGTTTAAATAAACCGATCACCGATCACAGATCCGATCACGTTAGGGGCAATAAATACTTGTTTCTGTACACCCCTTGCCTTCTCACGAGCACCGTCTAAAGTTGTTGCTTTAGCATCCATTTCAGAGTTTGCTTTTCTTTTTCTTTCTCCGCGTGTTTCTTGAACTCGACATGCTCCTCCGTGTGTATCTTTTCCAAGTGCCTGATTAAATTTGTGGTGTTGAAACTTTTTGCCAAAGTTCCCCCGCGAGGTACTGTAGCGTTGCATATACTGCAGATTCAAAGAAACTTTATTGTCCGTCACATAGCGACAGTACTCAAAACAGGAAGAGGCACGAAGACGAAAATGAAGGTTTTTGAATCATGAACCATTAGCTCTCGGTGTTATGCCCCGGCCTAGGGGGAACCAGGACACAACATAAAGGCTCCCCCCCTTCTCCCAGCTCTCAAATTAGACAAAGGTGCTTCGTCCACAGGATGGTTTTTATTAAACGTCACCATCATTTCACTGGCGTCAGGGAGGGCATGGCCAAAACAACAAACAAAATGGCTCTCTTATGGATCTTACCTATGAAGAAAACAATCAAATAAATGACAGTCAAACTAACCTCCTCAACTAAAACACAGGAGAAAAGGGTCACAACACAAATGGCTTCCCTCCCCTACGGGCTACGTGGACACAAAGGGAACTGAAATAGATTACAAAACAGAATTGATGGCTGAACACAGAATGCTGCTGCTGCAGCACATGGCCTCTGGTTGGGAGCTGGGAGAAGGACAAAGAGACCGAGGTGTTGAAGTCCTCCTCCTTAAATATTGGCACCAGCCAATCACCTTTCCGCACCTGGAACAAGCAAAAAAAAGGGAACTTAGGATCTACTGCGCCATCTAGTGCCCAAACGGACACACAGCAGACAAAAGGAACTGACAACAATGTAAACCCAAATCTATAGATTTACATAACACTCGGATACAAACAAATAAACATGTCGATGCTGTGAAACTACTTTGGAGGAAATGAGACAGATTAAAAAAGTTTCAACACGACCATGACGTCATTGATCGGATCGGTGATTCATGACATGACGCCCGATCATGAACGTTTCAAAAAATGCCAAATATCGGCCGATCCGATACAGCTGATAAGATCAGTGTAAAGCCTAGAAAACACACACAGGTGATGAAGTGGAAATGAATAAGTACAAACCTGCTGCACTGCTGTGACATTGCTGGAGGCAGACTCAGTCATGTGGACAGTTGAACGTGTTGCCCACACCTGCAAATACAAGGACACAAAGTAACGTTTAAAGAACTGCATTTATTGTCCTATCACAAAGATGCACACAATGAAATACACATATCCCAAATAACAACATGTCTGTGTTTGTTTGTGTGTTTTGGTTTTTGAGGCAACGCGTGCTGATCGACGTCTCAGGCTGGACATCTGGAAGAACATAAAGAAATGAATTCATAAACAAAGTAACACACTAATTAAACTGTACATGTACTGTACATATGCGATCTTGTGTTGATAATAGGGGTGGGGCGATACGGCTAACCCACGATTCGATACTGTGACGATATTTGGCCCACGATAATGACAACATCACGACACACGATATCTTCGATATCTTCGAAATTTTGCAGACGATATGTGACTGAAAAAGAAAAAAATACCCATAAAAAGGAAAATGCCTGTGATCTTGCATTTATTCCAAAACTTTGTATAATGTACAAACAAACGTGCACTGCACAAGCAAACATATTAAAGTGCATGAACATTAATAACTTTCATGTAAACAAGGACAGTGCTTTCTGGTAATGTAAAGTCAGTAGCAACTTGTCTTATCTCAACTTGGGGACTTGGGATATACAAACCGACGGGAAGATGAAAGAGGGAAAAAAATCCTTTCACTGCCCCGATTCTGAAAATCAATAAAAAAATGATGCAGACAAAATAAATAAATAAATAAACGCGTCCCCAAAATATACGGGACAAAGTGAAGTGCGTCCCCCATCAGTTCATTACGGGACAGGCTTTTTAGTTGCCAAATATGGGACAATTGCGTATTTTACGGGAGGGTTGGCAGCCCTATCTAGACCACAGACGGAAATTAAATGAGTTTTTGTCATTTTCCATAAAAAACGGGACAAATTGTGTCCCGGGAGAGATTTTATCTTTCCCGGGACAGGTGGTGAAAAAAGAAAACAATTCTGGGAAAAACGGGACGGGTGATAGCGAACGAGGCAGCTCTGCAGATTCGTAGTGTTGCCATTGTATTTTACCTTCGCAAAACATTTCTTGCAGATTGCATATTCTTTATGAAGTTTCCTCCCGTCATCCGTCTCGTAAAAGCCAAAGTGGGTCCACACTTTAGAGTGGTAACTTGCGGGTGGGTCTTTGATTTGTTTTCCGTTGTTGGTATTTTCAGTCGTTCTTGCATGTGCTCTTCCGTTGTTAACTCGTCTTATTCACCGGCCGCTGCTTACGCCTACTTGACTCTTACGGGATTAGCGCCCCCACAAACAGGACAGGAGAGATTAAGCCTTAGCCTCACTGAACCACACGGGATTGGACGGGATGTCTGTGTGAAATGCAGTCTCAACAGCTGTTGGTACTGTCTATAAAAAAGAGGAGAGGAAATCAGAGTCAACTTAGGATAAGTGTTCATTTTTAAAATAAAAAGTTGCACAGTTTGACAAATACACGATTGGGGGGGAAAAAAAAAAGAGGGATGAACAGGTTACCTCAACCTCCTGTCCAACAAGAGTCCATTACAGGTCCATACACTGGCATGTAGACAGGACCTGTCACAACCACTCTGGGAGACACCCTGGGCGATGATTGGTTGTGGCACAACACCCCTGGCCTAGGTGAAGGGGGTGCGAGCTGATGGAGCATACAGCATGCAGACGCTCCACCAAAATCAGTCCTGAGGTGCACCTAAACAGAAAACAACATGTTAACACATATTTGTCATATCAAATGAAGAGCAAGTAAGGCTGAAGAAGGCAAAACTTACACCATCATAACACCACCATGTACAGCTGACGAAGGGGGAGGTGATCGGCCATATACACAAATGTTAAACCTGGAAGAAGTGTCACATAATCAATTATGTAATCACACAATTCTAAGAAATATCTGTTAGCACAGTGTCACTGAAGAGAAAAAAATACAACAAAAATATGTATTTTACACACCCATGCGTGCAGCAACACGATGATATACTTGACGTAGCGCTGTTTGTAGTTCTGGCTTGACAGTCAGGCGAGGTGGAAAGTCAAGCACAAACACCTACAAAATAGTTGTATAAAAAAAAAAACCCAAACAAACATAAAAATGCAAAATAAATTCATGAATATTCTTGTTATTGAACTATGGATCATGGAATTACTTGATATTGATAAAACAAAGTGGCCATGACATTCATGTGTTCAAATTTGTTTGTCACAGCAGATAAACAAACCTTGGGCAAGCGGTCCAACACAGTTGCCAGTAGCGCAGCAAAATCCTGGGCGGAGTCTGTTACAAGCCCGTGTTCAAGGTTGTTGCCCGGGGAGAGAACACAAAACCATCCACAAGTGGACAGAGATGTGAGTCTCCCACCACCAGAACAAAAACATAAAGAAACTCGTGGCTTGACAAAATCACGACCCATACCTTCTTGTCTGGTTGCTGGGCCTTAAGAACGAACTTACACTGTTTTGTCAGTCAGGAGCAAAACGGGCCATCTTCGCACCCAGGTCGCTGACCAGTACCGCGCCCTGTGTAAATTGACAAAAAAGAAAAATCTAAATATGTTTTTGTAAGATTTATTTGGAATACAACATAACAACACAGGCAGAACATGAAATCATGAACGTGGAAGTACTCACGACGTTCAAAGTCCTTCCGAGGTGGAAAAGGTGTCCAATCCTGTTTTTGCTCCAGGCGTCGTTTCATGGCCAGAGAGCGACGGAATGCCTTGGTGTTCGGCATCTGAACAATGAAATGAAAGATTGTGTCATTTTCAATGAAGGACAATGATAACACAAGTTTACAGAAAGGTTTCTGTACCTTTGCAGCTGGAGACGATGAGCTTAAATCAATAAAGCAAAAGAAAATGTGTATGTGTACTCTTGGACCCTAACCCTAATGCCATACAAGTCTATGGGGTGAAATTTCAACTTTGTCCTACAGATATGGGGCTACTTGCTTTTTCATCAGGAGCCCCCAAGAAGCGCCCACGCCAAATTTGGGGCTTCTAGTACTTGAGGAACCCCGAAACCCTAACCCTAATTTCAGCTAACCCTAACCCTAACCCTAACCCTAGTTTCAGCCTTATTGTTAACCCTAATTCAATGCAAGTCTATGGGGTGAATTTTCAACTTTGTCCTAGAGACATGGGGCCACTTGCTTTTTCATCAGGAGCCCCCAAGAAGCGCCCACGCTAGATTTGGGGCTTCTAGCCAATGAGGAAAAATTTGGAGCAGACACGACAGGGTTACAGCTGAGAAGGCACTTAAGATCCTCAAAGGACTGTTGCCACTCACTAGACCAAACAAATGGTTTCAATGGACTGGTTAATTCTTCTCTCGTGGCCGGCAGCTCCACTGCCTTAGTGCTGGAGATGCCCGCTCAGGGGCGCCGCCAGGAATTTTGGGCCCACTGAAAAAAAACAAAAACAAATGGGCCTCCTTTGCGCAGCGCTTGTCAAAAGCTTCACATCACTCTAAAAATACAGTATAGTTCAATAATAGTGCTTGAGTCCATCTTGACAGTGTCAATGTATTTTTATTGTGAATTCTCCACTAAGCAAACTCTTAACATTGATGAATGATTCATGAAAAAAACACTTGATGTCTCTCGGACAAAGTTGAGCTTTGACCTTCATAGACTTGCACTGCATTAGGGTTTAGCGATAAGGCTGGAATTAGAGTGAGGGTTTTGGGGTTCCTCAAGAACTAGAAGCCCCAAATTTGGCGTGTGCGCTTCTTGGGGGCTCCTGATGAAAAAGGAAGTGGCCCCATGTCTCTAGGACAAAGTTGACTTTTGACCCTCATAGACTTGTATGGCATTAGGGTTAGCGATAAGGCTGGAATTAGAGTGAGGGTTTCGGGGTTCCTCATGGGCTAGAAGCCCCAAATTTGGTGTGGGTATGTCCAGGAGGATCCTGATGAACCTGAAAGTGGCCCCATGTCCCTAGGACAAAGTTGACCTTTGACCCTCATAGACTTGTATGGCATTAGGGTTATCGATAAGCGATACAAACCTGGTGAGTTTAAGACTTAGTGACTCTACGTACATGAATGTATGGGGTACCCCGTCCTTACCTTGTTCCAACCTTCCCTCCACAAACCTGGCTGTCCAGTGCCGAAGTCAAAGTGAGAGAGAGAACAAAGAAGGAGGAGGGCCTGTGACGCCGCTGCTGATTGGATGCTTGGTCGGTTGAATGAGCCAATTCTAGAGCTCCCCTCGGTGTCCACACACTGCAAAATATATCTAAGAAATAAACACTTAAATTGAGAAAGAACAGGCTAGAAACAAGTCTAATTATCTGCCAATGCAGTAAGATATTTAGACTTGGTAAGATTTCTTAAAATAAGACAATATATCTAGGCATTTGAAGAATGGAAAAACTCTTGAAATAAACAGTAAAGCACTCATTCCAAGGACTGTACTCTGTACTGTAAGTCAAATAAACTTGATACTAGCTTCTCAATTCTTTTTTCACGTTTGCTTCTTTCTTAATTTGAATGAAAAGATCTTAAAACCAGACCTACTAACAGTGCAATTCTTCTTAATTTAAGTGTTCACAATATTAGCTTTTTTTTCTCAAAATGAGACAAAGCATCCACCCCCCCTACGCCCACTCCCCCCCAAAAAAAATAATTAAGCAAACAGAATTAATATTGTCAACAACTATTTATTCACTTAAATTGCTGACAGTGCCTTCACTGCCTTGTAATAAAAACGTCACTAAGGCATTGCATCTTAAAACAACCTCAAGCAATCATTTCTAGAACGCAAGTAACAACTGTTAGAATATTCACCGTCATCATTATTGAATATTGATTCAGATTCCCTGACACTCAGTTACACAAAAAAAAAAAAAAAAACAGTATGGGGACAGCATATAGTGTTCCTATCACCAATGATAACATGTTTGTTCCAACAGACTCCCACCCACCCTCAAGTTACAACTACCAGGGGAGTGTATCGCTACCTATGCCTAGTACACAGCTATACTCCCCAATTTCCATTCTGCCATGGTCTTTTTTGTATGAGCCTGTGGTGTCTCACTCATGGATAGTGTCCTGTAGCACTTCTGTCTGAATGACAGAGAGAAGGGTTGCCACACACTTTTGGATATGTGAGGTGCAGGGCATAGTCGTAACCCATCAGATGAAGCAGACGGTCACTCAAGTCTTCCTTGGCAAGCGTGGTGGCGGGAGTGGCTCCAAGACAGATGAGACAGCGGGTCCCATCAAACAGCAACACAGGAAAGACCTCTTCTGCGAGTACATTATGGGATCTTCTGTTGGCTAAAGAAAAAGAAGAAGGAAACGCCACATCCATGCATGGAACTATGAAGTGTTGAATGTGAGAAAATGCGAACAAACTTTCACCTGAATGACATGAAGCAGTGCCTCACTGGCATGTCCCAGCTTCTTCGGTGGTGGACTTGGTGAAGGAAAGAGTGTGGGGAGTGCCCTGAGCAGCGCGATGGAATATTCCACTGGAATAGAACAAATCAACTTTGAGTTCAAAGTTAGTCTTCCTAAAAATGAGTCTTATTAGGTTTGTGTTGATCACAAAAAAAATCTTATTTTTTCAGCATGAAGAGTATTACCATTCTGCATCTATTCATTCAGCGCAACATAAACCATCCTATGTCCAAGGAAACAGCTACACAGTCAATTAGAGACACAGCAAAATGACTCGACTGAACTACATCCAGCGTTATGCGTGGCATCATCACTTGATTTTTTTTCCCAAACACCATAAAATTACACATTGGTGCAGCAGTCTTCTCATCTCTTCTTTTAGTTCATCAATGAATTTTCTGTTGCCCTTATCCAGAATGCGCCACAGCTCATTCATCGCCTATTAATGCAAGTCAGTGTTAAAATCTGCAAAAATGCTTGCTTAAATGGACATGAATGGACATCCGGTTTGGATGTCCATTTAATTTCTCCTCAATCTGGCAGGGAAAAAAAATCATCATATTAAGGTCACAATTAGGACAAGCTAGCCTTCCGACTCAAGGTCCGTTTTTTTTACAATGCCCATCTGCCATGGATCCCAAAGTTCCCATGCAATTAAAAGTTGTGACACCTTATCTGAATGATAACCCTAGACAGCTCAACGGATTGCTAGTCATACAGACAACAATCAAAATTGGAGTGAAACTTGTAACCACAATGCCTGCAACATGGTGGTACTTATGGTAATAATCATCAAATACCAGTGTTCTTCGTGACAAAATGACAACATCTGATAGGATTGTGCCACCTTGAACTGCAATCAACTTAAATTTTGATAAAAACAAGCAAATTGTACCTAAACTACATCTTCAATCAATCCAATTTGAGCACCCTCTACCCCATAAACTGAAGATACTGCAATACAAACTTGGTAGTACAGTATTTCGTCATGCCACATATAACTAGGAATGCTAATTGCTTGTTCATATGACTAGAATTGCAGTACATCAATCCAATACAAAATACACACTTGTGACATTTGTCATCAAGCTCATAAATCCATCGAGTCGAGATGAGCACGTGCACGGAGTCGGACTCCGTGAGTTCACATAAACAGAGCATTGCGTTTGCATAAATTATGCACGGCTATCGAGCAAGAAGCCGAGTCCGATTTGGTGCACACAACCACACTATAATGCCTCTCAATGTCCTAACCCATGCCACGCAACACAAACGTGAGGGACCGATTTGAGTTTCTCACGGGACCAGCAGTGAAGTCACAGCCGTCGCCCCACATGAAATGTCGCAGCAGGAGCCTGAGGATTTTCTGAGTCAACATGCTGATCATCAGGTAACGTAATGTTGGCTTCCTTGACGACATTAGACAACTCCCTGTTTATATTTTATCCATAATTTAGTACAAAGCCTCCTTGTTTTCTGATCTGCTCCTGTTTGACTTGTTCGGTTTTTGTTTTGACATTATGCTGTTAGTGTTTATTTCAAATTAACAAGAAGTACCGGTACAGATAGTAGGAACTTAATATAACACTTGCGTCAAACAAAGAATAACTAACTGTACATATCATGTCTACAGGAAGGAGCTGGTACATTAAGTGAGAATATTCATGAATATTAAGAGAAGATATATTCAAGGTTGTCCTGAGGTCAACTGTACCAACCATGGCCAGACCTTATGGAGCAATTTGATGTTATTGTACAGTAAAAATGGAATATTGGAGCTGTCGCAAAAAAAAAAAAAAAGCCAACTTTAAGGCTTAATATCTCCAAAATGATACTGTACATATGCTTGATAATGACTGAGGATATAGTCAGGGTATTCCTCAGGTCAACTGTACCAACCACTGACAGAAATTATGGAGCAAAGCAATGTTACTGTACAGTAAAAAATTGAGTACTGGGCCCTTTTTGCCTGTTTGAAAAGCTAAAAAAAAAAAAGGAAAACAACAACTTTGAGGCTTAATATCTCCAAAATGGTAGATTAAATATGCCTTATAATGATTGAAGATATATTCAAGGTTGTCCTGAGGTCAACTGTACCAACCATTGACAGAGCTTATGGAGCAATTTGATGTTATTGTACAGTAAAAATGGAATATTGGAGCTGTCGCAAAACAAAACAAAAAGCCAACTTTAAGGCTTATTATCTCCAAAATGATACAGTAATCAATCACATTTAGAAATCAAATGTTTCTAAATGTCAAGTCAGTAATGTCAAGTCAGTGCTTGATGTGTCATCAGCAGGCGTCGGCGTCAGTAATGGGGCATCGGCGGGTTTCGGGCGGAATCGCCAGGCGTTGGGAAGCGTTGGCGGGTGTCAGGGGCTCGTGGCCAGGTGGCGGACGTCACGGCAGGCAGTGGCCAGGTGGGCTCAGTCCCGCAAACGCTGCTTACAGCTTTAATTTTGTATTGCTTTGATAACATTGTTTAAGTTGTGTTTAAATTTACACTATTTTTTTTTCTTAGCTGCTAATTGTACAAAAATGCTGATCTTAATAGTGTGTTTGCACAGTAAATGTTATGGCACTTTAATTCATATGGCAGTACATTTAAAATAACTGGCCGTCAAGTTCCAGGAACTGACAAACTGCACTGAGTTGAATGAGATTCTCCAAAGGAACTCCAGTATAAATGTGGACTTTACATTCTAGTCCCCTGTGAAGAAAAACCCAAAAGTGAACGTTTTTGTGCCTCACCCTTTCTAACTGGGACATTTGCAAGGGAACGCAGACTGGTTATGCTGCTCCCTGATAAAAGAAAAATGTTTCTGCTGTTACCTCAGAAATTGCCCGTTATTATTGTGGCTCAGGATTTTGTAGGTAGATTGTTCTTATTTTTCATAAGGAACAGGATAACAGTAATGCCCTGGCATTGGCAATAAGCTTTAATTTTGTATTTGCATTTTTTTTAACTTTAGATTTACATTAAAAATGTTTCTGTGTAAAGTGCTGATGTTAAGTGTTTGCACGATAAATGTTATGGTGCTTTTGTTTATATGGCAGAACATTTAAATTAAAGTGTATGAAAGACTTCTTTTAAATTCATTATTGGCTTTTGCGTATACGACGTGATTAATCGTGATTGATCAGGTAAATCATGCAATTAATTGCAATTAAAATTTTTAATCGTTGCCCAGCCCCAGTAAAAACATTTTTCTGGTGCCAGCATTTCGTGAGGCAGAAGTTGATTCATACTTCAGTGCCTTGGAGCGAATAGCTTCGCCACTCAACTGGCCAAGAGACATGTGGCCTGTCCTTCTCCAATGCAAGCGGGTGGGAAAAGCACAGGAGTTGGTGTCTGCTCTTTTCTTAGAAGACAGCCTGCAATATGATGTTGGAAAGGAAGCAATTTTTCCTGCTTATGAGCTTGTTCCTGAGCCCTACTGGCAAAAATTTAGGAACCATAGAAAATCTAGTGGTCAAAGCTTTGTCGAGTTTGCATGGGAGAAAAGCAACCTCTTTGATAAATGGTGTGCAGCTAATGATGTCAAAAATGACTTTGAGTCACTCCGTGAGCTCGTTCTTTTAGAAGATTTTAAAGACTCTTTGCCAGAGAAGGTGGTAATGTTCTTGAATGAACAGAAAGTGTCGTCATTGTCCAAGGCTGCTGTCCTCGCAGATGAGTTTGTGTTGACCCACAAAAATGTCATCTCATCTTCCCCCCCGATCGGACAGGCCTTCTGCTTCTCGTCCCACAAGAGCCGAGTCTAGCCACCTCCCCCTTGAAAAGGCTAGAGGGAAGGGACTTCTGGTTTGGCCATAAAGCGGTAGACTGCGCGACACCAGGGCTCTCGACCGTCTAGGGTAAAAACTCCCCGAAAACTTGAATGACTATTGTCAGATATCATATTAACTACAAAGTGATCAGGGGAACGTTGGAATGGGAAGGAAAACTCGATTCAACCAAAACAGAAACACGGTAACAGACAATATGGCGGAACTACCAGCTTGCTCTGAAACAGAGGGAGATGGCGAAACGAACTCCTCGTGACTAACGACGAGGAAAAGGGCTCGGACATAAAAATTATTAGCAAGGAGATACGGGATTTAAAAACGGAATCAAAAGAAGTCCTTCGCACGTTTGGAGAAACACTGTGGAACGACGTGGAAAAAGACTTGGACGACTTCAAACACGAAATAAATCAACAACTTGCGAAAGTCATCACCGAACAGGAGATCCAGACCGGCAAGATCAACGAGGCTGAGTTGCGGATTGAAAAGCTAGAACGTTGGGCACAGGAAGCTAATGACGCTCTGGTCATATCACTGAGAGAACAAAAAGCTCTTCAGGACAAGTTAACTGACCTGGAGTCCAGGCCGAGGAGAAACAACCTACGTATCTACTATAGACCTGCTGAAAAGCAAACTGCACCTGCCAGCAGGTTTTAATTTCCAAATTCAGAGAGCACACCGCTCACTTGCACAGAAGCCAGCGGACGGTGCCCAACCGAGACCCATCATTGTTAACTTTCTGGAATTTACTACCAAAGAGAGGGTCCTGAGAGAGCTATGGACAAAGAAAATAGAACTGGGGAATAAAGTACCGTCATTCCATCACGATTACGCAACAGAGATGGTCCAAAAGAGAAAGGAGTACAACACTGCTAAAAGAATCCTGAAGGAGAAGGGCATCTGGTTCCACACGCCATTCACCAAGATGAGGACCCACTGGGATACGGGAACTCGAACCTACAACAGCGCAGAGGAGGTAAAGGAGGAATTGGCGAGACGCGGCTTGGCGTAGAAGACGGCGGTGGCGACGGGTGCGGAGGGGCCTGCGGCACTCGGTGCCCCGCACTACGACGGAGTGGCAGTGCAAGGAGGGATCCTGGAGGGGCTACGCATCAGCAGCGACACGAGCCAGAGAAAAGCTACAAGAGTTTCAAAGATTCTTTGATTAAATTCAGAGAATACAGGGAAGAAAGCTGGTAGGGATGTTCTAGTATGACCGGTGTTTTTAGTTGACAAATTATTAAAATTGAATTCCCATGTTAATAGAAAAGAGACTGTGGGAAGTCCGGGTCGCTCCTTTTTTTCTAACGTTGGACTCATTTAGAACGACTAAAATACTCATTGCAGGTTCAAGTGTCATTTCTAACTTAGGTTAGATTTTTGACTGCCTTCACGCGGGCCGGACAGAGACACGCCGTAGTTTGGCCATGCCTGATCTACAGGAAACACATCTCTCTCAACAAGAGCACGACACACTGAAAAGATTTGGATATAGAAATGTTTTTTTTAGCTTGTTCAGGAAAGGCCCAAAGAGAGGTGTCACAATATTAATCTCTAATTCTATCAGTTTTGAAGTTGTTAAAAAAATAAATGACAAAGAAGGGAGATATGTAATAGTCAAAGGGAAATTGGATGATAACTCAGTTACTTTGGTCCAGGGTTGGACAAGTGCTTTTTGAAATCACTGTTTGAGATCATAGCTGTGGAAAGTGAAGGAATCCTAATATGTGCAGGGGATTTCAACATGATTTAAAAGCTAAACTCGACACAACTAATGGCAACAGAAGTCAGACCCGCCTGTCGAAACTTGTCAACGTCTCTCTAGCCGAACTAGGGATGTTTGATGTTTGGAGGGACCTCCACCCGTTACAGAGGACTATTTTTTTTATTAACATTACAGACAGATACAGAATAGAGGAATGTAAAATAGGAACGACTGACTTGTACTGACACAGTATTAATTACCTTATTATTTGTCTAAATAAGAGGAAGAAAAACACACTTTGGAGATTAAATGTGGGTATGCTAAATAATCCAAAAACACTGGAGGAGGTTAAGAAAGAGATTAAATGCTCTATGGAGGAGAACATAGATAGTCCAGTAGACACTACCATACTGTGGGACACAATTAAAGCTGTGATGAGAGGGAGGTTAATAGCGAGGGCAGCCTATCAAAAAAAGACTAGATGTGGCGAGGGGGAGGGTCTGGTGGAGGTGGAGACAATTCTGATGGTGGGTATAAAGGTGGGTATAAAGGAAAATTGGGGTGGTGGTGGTGGTGGGGGGGGGTGCCTGACAATGCCACCTGGGGAGTTGCACCCCAGGAAATAAACTATAATAAAATTCCTCGGGCTACACAGGTTCGTTACGCTTTGAAATTTAAGAGGACGAGACGGACTTCCAATGAAACAGCTTTATTTGACAACAATTTAAAATAGACCAGGTTTAGCTGCCTGAGTGTCAAGGAAATAAGTACCATACCAAAAAGACTGTTCAACATAAGAAAATAAGGGGAACAGGGCCAAAGAAACCTCAAAAAAGGGAATAAACAAAGCTAAGGGAATCACTACAAGCCAAAATTCACGCTATGCCAACTCCTTATTTATTCTTCGCGCACACACACACACACACACACACACACACACACACACACACACACACACACACACACACACACACACACACACACACACACACACACACACACACACACAGGACCAAAACCCAAAACAAAAAGGTAACGATCACTGGGGAACAAGATATTAATGAACTAAAAAAGGAAATCAAACTATAACAAAATCGCTACTCAATAGAAAACCCAAAGTTTCACCAAAATTTCACAACAAAACAAAGAAAAGAAAACCAACCAAAGAAAGTGGTTACGCTAACAAAAGAAACAGACAAACTGAATTGTCTAAACCAAATAAATCAAAATCAAAGGAAAAGTGTCCGCGTTGTGTTGTTGTGTTGCTGTTGGAGGGCTACAACAACACAATGTCTTCGATGCTACGCTTTGTGCCGTCGCCACGGACCCCAAACTCTCGTTCTTGTTGGATGCCGGTTCTGCGCAGACTGGTGGGAGAGTTTGTGTACAGGTTTTGCAAAGGAACGGTGTCTTCAGTTATACACACGCTCATTAAAGAGCCGACCGTGGAGGAAGCTTGTGCCGTTTCCAGCAGAATAACAGCGAAATTATCGAAATGAAAACAAATCAGAAAAACATCTCTTTGCTGTGCTTTTATTTACAAGTTGAAATTCTTCTAACTTACAAAAAATGTGAACGAAAAGGTAGAAATATAAATACGAACAAATACGTATTTGTTCAGGGCTGCGCAAAGCCGGAGCCCTGCATTTGCTGCGCTACCCTTTTAAAAAAGGTCTCTGTTGTGTGTTATTTTAATATGTCCATCTCTTTTAGAAGAGAAAGCATCGCCCCGGTCTCATCCTCTCTCCAAATGTCAACATTCTTATTCGCGTTTGCTGGTTGTTTCACGCCGTCTGTTTTGTTAGACGACGTAGTTGTGCGGTGGCGCGTGCGCACTTGCGTTGTCCAGTTAATCGTCCGACTAAGGCGTATACATGGCCGAGAAATTAGAATTCCAATCGCATTATCTGGGTGTCTCAATCGGAGTTCTCCGATTCCAATCGGAGTTCTCAAACTCCGATCATAATCGGACTAAGGCAATAATTCAAATTTCTCTAGTACCATGTAAACGCACTGAGGGACGCAAAGATACTCTGGAACAGCAACACAAAAGCAATAAGGACGATACAGTGTCACAACAAATAATCGGTGTCAGAAGGGAAATAGACGATGTCTTGAGGCTAGATGTTGAGAAAAAGCTGAAATTCATTAAACAGACCCACTATGAATCAGGTTGTAAATCAACCAAATATTAAGCAAGAGGAATAAAGGCCCAGCAAGCTTCTCATGCAATATGTAAAATTAGAGACCCATTAACGAAACAGCTACTACTTGAACCTGAAGAAATAGAGAGGGTTTTTAAAGATTATTATGAAAATCTATATACCCAACCCACAGCTAAAGAAGATTGTGAGATGAAAGAATTCCTTGACTCATTGGACCTACCAGCCATTGGAGATGAGCAAAATAGAAAACTCATTTCCAGTATAACCAAAAAAGAAATAGATGCTGCCATTAGCAGGCTTAAAATCAATCAAAGCGCCAGGTAGTGATGGGTTTCCTAGTGAGTGGTATAAAACATTTGGAGAAGAATTAACCCCGATACTCCTAAATTCTTTTAATCTGACTCTGACAGAGGGCAAACGGCCTCCCTCATGGAAAGAGGCTGTCATTCCAGTTATTCCAAAAGAAGGGAAAAATAAGGAACTTTGTGATTCGTATAGGCCCATTTCAATCTTAAATGTTGACTAGAAGATCTTTACTTCAATCATCTCAAAAAGACTTGAAAGTTTTATGCCGGACTTGATAGATGAGGATCAGTCAGGTTTTATAACAGGTAGGCAGACTCAAGATAACATTAGACGGGACCGTCTAGGGCTGGACGATAATTCCATAACGATATATATCGATCGATAGACGTGTGCTGCGATAGGAAAAAAAGGGGTCGATAAAAAGTTTGATAGAAAAAGTTTCACTTCCTTTTTCATCATAGCCAATCATGTAGCTTAATATTACGGTCATTTCTTCCTCCAACCAATCGCAAACGCAGACCCAGCGGCTCCACGTTGTCGGAGGAATCCGCTGCCAGCGCCAGCACCAAGCAAGTAAAGCAGACCAAACTGGACTTCTTGCAGTAAATACGACAAAGCGTCCAAGCGCCATAAGGACATCACCCATGTAGTAACATGCTTCATAGCGAGGGATATTCTGCCAATAACCACCGTTGAAAAGCTTGGCTTCAAACAGCTTCTCGCCACTCTTGACCCGCGATATGAAGTTCCAGACTGCAAGTATTTTTCAAACACAGCTCTTCCTCGTCTGTACAACGAGTGCAGGGAATCAGTGCAAAACGAGCTGTTAACCGCCACAACTTCAGACCTCTGGTCGAGTCGCACATTCGAGCCCTATCTCAGCCTATTTTTTTAAATAAATAAATAAATAAATAATAATAATAATAATAATAATAATAATAATGATAATAATAATAATAATAATAATAATAATAATAATAATAATAATAATAAAAACAAACAAACAATTCAGTTGTGTTTAAAAAAGGTGGTTGAATAAAAGTTTGAATTTGAATTCAGTGCTCGTGTGTTCTTTATTAAAAGTCTGTCATGAAGTAATAGTATAAAACATCCAGCGCTGCAATTAAAATATGTTTTAAATTTTTTTGATAATTATCGATATCAATCAATATGACTTTTTTTTATATCGATATGCTTTTTTTCTATATCGTCCAGCCCTAGGACCGTCCTATACATAATAGATCAGCTCCAAAAGTTGTTACTGGTGAGCCTTGACTGTGTGAATTGGAGATTTCTGTATCAAGTTCTTGGGAAACTAGGGTTCCAAGAAAAGTTAATACAGTGTATTCAAGGTCTCTACCAAGAACCTACGGCAAGGGGGAGGGTCTGGCGGAGGTGGAGACAATTCTGATGGTGGGTATAAAGGAAAATGGGAGGAGGGGGGGTTGCCTGACAACGCCACCTGGGGAGTTGCACCCTAGGAAATAAACTATAATAAAATTCCTCGGGCTACACAGGTTCGTTACGCTTTGAAATTTAAGGGGACGAGATGGACTTCCAATCAGTCAGCTTTTTTAACAGGTAGGCAGACTCAAGAAGACATTAGACGGGTCCTATACATAATCGATCAGATCCAAAAGCAGGGCCTGCGAGCTGTTACTGGTGAGCCTTGGCTGTGTGAATTGGAGATTTCTGTATCAAGTTCTTGGGAAACTGGGGTTCCAAGAAAAGTTAATACAGTGTATTCAAGGTCTCTACCAAGAACCTATGGCAAGGATAAAGATTAATGGTACTCGTCAAGGATGTTGCCTTAGCGCTACATTGTTTGCTATGTTCATTGAGCCGCTGGCACAAATGATCAGACAAAGTAACAATCTAAAAGGAATACATATAGGAGAGCAGGGACATCTAACAGGGCTTTTTGCTGATGATATTATTTTGGTTCTCCAAGACCCGGACAGAACATTACCTCATTTGATGTTGATAATAGAAACCTATGGTAAATACACAGGCAACACGTTACATGTGTACATGCTGCCCTCAATATCAGGCACGATGGAAATAGATAGAGGCCGGCAGAGAAACGACTCTCACACTGGCATTAGTAGGAGACATAAGAACTAAATCAGCTCAACAAAACCAAAATGAAATTATTAAGCACACACCGGCTATCTGGAGTAAGATGGTAAAAGAAAAACCATATGGAGGGAAACTACTAATGTGGCCTTCTCTTGATCCCAGATTTGAACCAGGAACCACAGACATTGAGTACAGACGATGGTGGGATAGGAGTATAACTGCAGTATGCACACTCGTTCACAAGGGTTTTAAAAAGTTTTGGAGAGTTGAAAAAGGAATTTGGACGAGGAAACAAAGATTTCTTTCGATACATGCAATTAAGAGATTACTATGATAAAAGAATCAAACCAACATCATCTGGAGAGGGCAATATAGTGATAGATATTCTGATCGCAGCCTGTAAAAAGATGAAGAGAAAAATCATTTCTAAAATCTATCAGGGCCTTCAGAAACAGAACAGCAACAAACGCAGGATACATCAAAGCCAAATGGCAGAAAAAACTAAGCATGAAAATATCAGAGGAAGGTTGATGTTCCATGTGGGATGCACAGCATTCATCCACAGGTTCAAAGAAGTGGTGAACAATTGGTTGGAAAAATTTGATCGGTTTCTTCATATAAAAAGTAAGGGTGTCAACGTCGCTTTATCGCCGACAATTTTTTTCATCACGCGATTAACGCACACGGTGCTTTTTGAACCTTTGGCCGCTCCGTAGATTGTGGAAACGGGAAATGAATTGACTCACAGCACACAGTCACACGCTTGCAGCCGGCTTGTAAGCACAACAAAAAAAAAGAAAAAGACACTGAGCGTAGATGAGCACTAGGAAGGACTAATATGGATAAGGCGTCAATTGTAAATGGAAAGTTCCACTTCAAAACCCTGCCAGATGGCAGTCTTGACAGGACAAAAGTGATATGCATTTACTGTAAAGCTGTATTTAGTTTCCACCGGAGTACGAGCAGTCTTACGTTTCACTTGTCTGCGAAGCATACAGCTGACGTGGAGAGCCCTCCGCCCCCTTCTGAGGTAAAGCAAACCACGTTGGATGGTGTGGCACGGAGACCACTGGCCGCGTCCACCACACGCCAACTTTCAACAGCGGGGGCTAAATGGGTGTGGCTACGGCTTGCAGGCCAATTAATGTGGTGGAGGACGAGGGTCTGCGCGATATCATATATATTATACTGACTATGGATGAATATGACACTGACTGGATGATTATGGCACTGACTGTGGATTACTATGGATGCTAAACAGCTGTTATAGGCTATACTGCCTAACTGCACTATATCAGTTGAGTCCTGTACTGTATTGCACTGCCCCCTGTTTAATGCACACTTTATTTATTGTTTTGATTTAATTTAATTTATTTTGTGCATCACAGTTTGATGCAATGCATAAGTGTCATCCTTTTGTCTTAATGGCTGCTGAAAAAAGGGGATGAATAGTTCAAGTTGGAGTTGAAAAGTAAAATAGAGAAATTTTGGTAGTACTAGTAATCATTAATATGTAATGTTACAGTTATGCCCATCTGTTATCTTTGTTGGGCTTGAGTTTATGATTATTTTTTTTACCCTGTGCATCTTTTGTTTTGTTAGTAGTACTTGTCATTGCTCCAACACGAATAAACATGCTGCATCCCACTAGATGGCGCATTTGCCTTATTTACAAGCACCACGGTCATCGGAGCTGATTGCTGACACTCTCAGCAGCGTGCGTCTACTAAGGTCTACTAAGATTCCACAATCTATTACACCTCGTGAACAAAACAGGCTACAGGTAAAATTAAACATCTTCAGTTGAGCAACTCAGGCAAGTTAAACTGATTTAAAAACAAACAAACACTATAATACTAGGAAAAGAATCCTCTATATGTCAATAAATACAACAGATTGAGTATTCATTAAAAAAAAAATGCTTACTTTAAATAAGAAAATCCAACAAACCAACAAGTGCAACACTAAAAAGCAAACCAACAATCAAAATAATGCTTAATTGCCTTAGTTTCGTCCCACACTTATCAGCTTAGCTACTAAGAATAACACACATTATTCACCTGGACAGAAGGAGGTTCTGAGGAACGTGTTGGTCCTGGAGCTTCCTGGTCAGGATGTTCGGGAGATCCCTCTGGCTCAATGTCTGGAGCGCCAACATATTTTAGAATTGCTCCTGCAGAGACAAAGCTCATTAGATCATCAAGCAAAACAGATCAGAAGCGCATTTTCCTATTTTATTATTACAGTGATGTTGCAGTAATATAGGAAAATTAAAAATTCATTTGTTTTTAAATTAAACATTATGGTTGCAGTGTCCCTTTAAAGCTTTTACCCAATTACAAAACTGTCATTTTTAAGAGTTTTTGGCATTACTTTACACACTGTACTAGTTAAAGTAATAAAACTAAGATAAATGACCCACTGCCACAACAGTCTAAAATAGTCAACACCATGCCAAATAAAGTATTTCCATAAAATATTTCTTTGAATTCTAAAACAGTAGCACATTTCTAATGAAGGGCCTACAAAATACAAACTAAGCTTAGTAAATTCATCCTAAGTTAAGGCTAAAATAACATTAAGAGTCAAATATGTGAGAGACAACTTCCACTGAACAATAAATAACAGGGGACTGACTACAACAACAACTCCAACATGCCCTCCCTCCCGCCCTCCCTGTTAGAATGTGAATAAACGGGTGTGGAGTCAATCACTCATTCCCATGGCAGGATAGGCCAACATGGCAGGATATGGTCAACTTTCATAAAACAAACAAAAACGCTGATTCATGACGAACAAATATTAGCCAGCCAGCTAACATTTATCCGACGCTAGCTAGCTAGCTGGCTAGCAGGACAAATAAACAAGCTTGGGGGAGGGGGGGGGGCGCGCGACAACAGCGTTTCCCCTCCACCTCTCCAGCCCACATCACAAACAAATAACTTACCTTTCCCCTTTGCAAGTTTTTCTTGATCAGTTTTCTTTTCCTTCCGTTTTTCCGCACCGCTGGGATAACTCCTTTTTGATGCCATTATGGCGTCTGTTTGTTTTTAATCCTCTCGCTAACGGGAACGAATGGTAGCTGTCAATCATTGACGTCATACCTGTGCGTCGCCGGCCCTCAACGTCACAACCTGCGTGACAGTGCGGCAAGCCCCCAGAGTCATAGATGGCATCCCATTGCTTTCAATGAAGTTGCTCACCCAGCGCATGGCTCCCAAAAACTTTTTGACTTCCGCATTGATGGGATAATAGAGCATGCGCAGTTGTGTCAGTGTGGAGACCGTCACTGACAGACGTGCGCGCTCACGAACCGTACAAAATTCAACATGGAAATCAATGTATTTTTTACGGAACAACTGACGATTGTTGTTTGGAAATTTTAGAAATAATAATGATGATGATGATGATGATGATGATGATGATGATGATGATGATGATGATTATTATTATTATTATTATTATTATTATTATTATTATTATTATTATTATTATTATTATTATATTAATAAAATAGTATTATTATAATAATATACTATTATTTGTGTATTAAACAAGTGAGCAATGTGCCACTGAATAATAAATGATAATTCTTTGAAGCAACTCTCTATGGACCATAACAGCACTGCCACACATATTTTTTAATTAATAACCTCTTTGGAAAGCAGACAAAGGAATGAAATGATTGGTCTATTTATTTCATCAGAACTAAAAAAAAAAATAAAAAACAAAAACTCAACGATCTTGAAAGTTCCTCCCTGAAAGTTCCTCCCTTTCTCTTGCACCTGTCGATGTGTGTAGCTAACACAAATCTGCAAATATTTTGTTGTCCTCATGGAATTAAACAGCACACCATGTTAATTTATCAGCGAGTGCTCTCTCTTTTCATGCAATTCATCACGCTTAACATGTAATGCTGAATCATGAAAGCTATGGAGCAAAAAATAATAATTACATAAACCACGAGTGAAATAAAATGTGTAATTCATTCAATAAAGATTTCATTCATTCATCTTCTATACCCACTTATTCCTATTCAGGGTCACGGGGGTCTGCTGGAGCCAATCCCAGCTGTCTTAGGGCGAAGGCAGGGTGACACCCTGGACAAGTCGCCAGTTCATCGCAGGGCCACATAGAGACAAACAACCATTCACACTCACACCTACGGACAATTTAGAACCTTAAGTTCGACCTCACGTGCATGTTTTTGGAGTGTGGGAGGAAGCCGGAGAACCCGGACAGAACCCACGCAGACACAGGGAGAACATGCAAACTCCACACAGAAAGGTCCCAGGTCCAGGCCCCGGAATCGAACACACGACCTTCTTGCTGTGAGGCGGCAGCGCTAACCACTGCACCACCGACTATTTTATTACTTAGTTGAAAATGCCATTTTATTTCATTTAACAAAGCATATCATTATTTCATCATGCATTTAATTGTTTTGTGGTCCTGTGTTTTAGTGCTTCATAATTGTATTCTGTTGTCAAATTTGCCCATCAAAGTCAGATTAGTAATCCTGTACATCAGTTTAAGGAAAACCAATTCTAGGTAATGGATTGAAGATCTTGTAGCACCTGTTACAATGGAAAGAAATGTATACATAATAAGTACGTCTGTGTGCCCGATATTTTAGCTAACACTAAACTTTCTGCACAACTGTCTGCATTGTGCTTTTTCTTCGGCCACAGAGAACAGAAACGTCTGTAGTTCTTTGTTCACCCATGGTACAGTTTCATAAGCTTTTCAGTTTTTAATACGTGTTAATGTAAAAATCCACACGCGAGGCATTTAAAAATGGCAGTTTTGGTCTTTCGTGAAAGACTGCCTTTGGCCAATCAGTGTCCTGAACGTTGCTACGTCACCCTTATGGTCTCAGCTCTGCTCGCTTCGAAGCCCAACGAGGCAGGTACCAAAATCCTAACCCCTGGGAACGTGATAATTGTTTTTTTCAATTGAAGTTTTCGTTATTTTGTTCGTTTTCGTTAACTATTATAACCGTGGTCAGGACCTCCAGTCAGAAGATCCACTGGAGGACATTTAGAGCAAACAGTCAGACAACAGCAGCTTCACCACATCAGCTGAAAAATGGAGTTTGGATGCTTTCAGCTTCAAGTCGTGGGCAGAAAATGATGCTCACACTGTCACACTGACGTTTTCTTCTCCAACCTTCTCTCAGCTCCAGAGGTTGGTGGTCTGCAGGAGCTTCTACAGAAGCAGAAGATCAGTCTGGAGAGGAGATGTGAACGTGTGACTGAAGGTGAAGAAGCAGGAAGTCAAACTCTCCTCAACAGCATCTACACTGAGCTCTACATCACTGAGGGACTGAGTGAGGAGGTCAACAGAGAGCATGAGGTCAAACAGCTGGAGACCAAGAAGACCAAGGAGATCCTCCACGACCGTCCAATCAGGTGCAGCCAGATCTTTGAAGCCTCACCTGAGCAGCAGGGACTCAGGGAGTCACAGTGGTGCTGACCAGGTCTCTGGGCTGGACTGGGAAGCCTTGGGGTCCCACTGGAGGAGCTGGAGGAGGTGACTGGGTCCAGGGAAGTCTGGGGGTCTCTGCTGAGGCTGCTGCCCCCGAGACCTGACTCCGGATACGGCAGTAGAAGATGGATGGATGGATGGATGGATGGATGGATGGATGGATGCCAGGTGATAGAACATTTCATAAAAACAGACTCTGCAATATAACTTCTATTACACTCTAAATGACTCCCTCCAATATAACTGCACTCGTCCTTCTCTCACATTACATTGGATCACAATGACCAAACAACACAACAAAGACAATGATCCAACTGTACTGCCACGTCCAGACTCAGTGTAGGTCTGTAGGCCTCTTGGACCTTCATGTGAACCACTGCGTGTTGACTTGAGGTGAAACATGACTGACTGCTGTCCTCCTACCTGGACAATGCAATCTCACTTTCATTCTGCTGCAGATGGCCATTTTCATTTTACACCGTCCAAATTTACAGCTCAGGGCGCTGGGACGAATTCCAAATTGTGTGCAGATACAGGCCTACACTTCAAATAATTATGAGAAAAATCCAACGTAAAGAGAGCACTTCCATTAGGAAATAGTCAACGTGAAATTTCGTCTTCTACTGACACCTGCTGGTCAAATTGAATAGTTGCAAATATTGTGAACAAGTTGTCATCTAATTCTAATCCTAAACAATATGGCCATTCCAAGTCAAGTATTAAGACAATTAATCAGGTTTGTACTGCTTGATTGAACACATTCATCCCGTTCCAGTGCACTAAAACCCACTTCCCTTCAGGACCGTGTCAGCGAAGCCAAAACTTCCTTGAGTGACGCCGTTTCCCAGCATGCAATGCGAGCTAGCGATTCACAATACTATTTCATCACAAACATGGATGTAAAAAATAAAAAGGGACGAAAAATGAAACTTCAGGAACACCAACCATTGCAATACAAGCAGAAGTGGGCCGAAGTTTTATATTATGTACACCATAATACAGCCTTCTGGTTGACAAGCTATTTAATCAGTGTCTTCCTATGGCACTTCCGTGGGTGGGAGCTAATCGTAGAGCTCACGTGCTGGGTGGGTCACCCCACCAACCACCTCGGGGAAGGCCTAAGACAAGAGCCAATGGTTACCCTTGCATGGCATATCCTCATACGGATGAGCGAGTGAACAGAAAATATGGGTCAACGTGTGCAGTCGTAACAGGAGAAGCTTGTTGGCGGAAATTATGCACTACAAGTGGATGTGACGCTTATGAGTGCGGTGGATGAGGTGGAGCAATGCTCCAGAACCCGATTCAGACTACTCTCCCTCCACTTTTTTTGTTTTGTATGAGCGTTTTAAAAAAACAACATAATGATAATCGAATAAGCTTTAGTTTATTAATCTGAATTAAAACAAGTAGGTTTTGCCCTTACAAGGTTGTAGATTTGTTATCGATGAGTTCCTTTGCGCTTGAAAAACTATATATGGGATGTACCATGACCTGAGGGATTTCCTCATCCCATCCCAGCTTGGTTCTGATGCTGAATGTGAATGTATCTTGCTGTACATCCCACTGAGCTCCAAGGGCCCTCTCCATAGGGAGCTGGTCTCTGTCAAGGTTAAGTGTTTTTACCTCTTTAGCTCTCTGCTCTTCAGGAATGGCGGCCAGCACCGAGCGTTGATTGCTCACCCACTTATTGAGCTTAAATCCACCTCTACCGCACAGGTCTGTTAGCTGCTGGTACAGATGTATTGCTTGTTCCACCGTGCTGACGGCCTTTAGACAATCATCCACGTAGAAATTTTGACCAACAGTGTTTATAACCTCGGCTAGGAAGTCATGCTGATTGTTGTCGAATGAAGCACAGCTTGGGGATGACACTGCCCCAAAGATGTGGACCAGCATCCTGTGCTCTTGTAGGTCCTTTGTAATGTCCCCATCTGGCCACCAGAGGAAGCGTAAGAAGTTTACATCCTGGTTGGAAACTCTTACTTGATGAAACGTTCCCTCAATGTCAGTCATGAATGCTACAGGGCCTTGGCGAAAACGAAGCAGCTCGCCTTAAGAACTAACTAAAGAAAGAAAGAGAACCCAAATACAGAAAGGCTAACCTCCCTACATACTTATTAAACAGGAGAAAAGAGGGGACAAAGAAAATGGCAGCCCACCCCTACGGCTGCGTGCTCTAACACCATTTCAGAAGTGACTAACTGCAGAGTTGGGAGCGGAGGAGGGATGACCGTCAGGCTGGCTCGACTGCTCCTCCTTCTCAGCCGTGGCGCGTCCAATCAGCAGCCGACATCCAATCTCTCACACACACACACACACACAGACACAAAGATAGAGGCACCTCGACCCACCTGTGGATCATAACACCCCCTCCCTGAAGAACTAAACCCTATTAACATACCTACAAATAAAACTAAACAAGAAAAACCTCACTTCCCCCGAAATAAGAATTCCGCAGCTAGTCCACATGTACACGTGATAATGCACTTGCCAACACATTATCAACCCCCCTTCCTGTGGCAAATCTGGAGATTGAAGGCTTGCAGGGGCAAAGACCACCACATCTTCGAGGGCATTATGGTCTGTAAAAACCTGACCCCAAACATCAAGATGGGCATTGTCAAAAGGAGAGCCAAAGCTTCTTTCTGAACTTCCCAATATTGACTCTGTGTGCGTGCTGCTTACTTGTGGCATGTCCCTCTACTTTATGTCATGGTGCAAAACTGACGTACGGCGGGGGTGGTCAGAAAACAATAGTGGGTGGCTCTAAATTAATTTAACAATATCATGACGGGCTGATGCAGGCAAATGGGACAAAAACAACAACAACAACAAAAACAGCTTAAATTATTCATAATTTCAGAGTTTCCCAGGCGCGCCGAAGGAACACCGATTTTTTTTAAAAAAAAAAATTTCAATGAGCCCTCCCTCCGCCAATGGGCACGGAGGGGGCGGAGGCTCAGGCGACACATTTTTCCGAGCAACGTAACGCCCGGCTCACACTGGACGGGGAAGCACCACGAAGCGCCGAGCGCTTCCATTCGGCGCCCATGTTAATCAATTTAGTAGTTCACACCAGACGCGAACAGGCGCGCGGCTCCCCTCGCGGATCGCGCCATGCATTTAACGTCAGTTCACTGGACGTGGAAGCGAAGCGCCGCCGAGCGCTTCCATTCGGCGCCCACGTTAATCAATGTGGTGGTTCACAGTAGACGCGAACAGGCGCGCGGCTCGCGGCATGCATTTGTTGTTTCGGCATCTGCTCTATTTCGTGCGTGAGCCGCAAGTGATCCTCGTCTACAGTACAGGAAGTCGCTCAATAAAAACGAGAAAATCCGGTGAATTTTCAAAATAAACTAATTTCAAAATAAAAACCGAATGACAAATTTGATCATATATCATATTTCTATGTTAGATTTGTCAGTACATTGTATCAGAGTGCGAGAGAGATTAAACACACACACACACACACACAGAGGAAGACTTGATCAAAATACGTCTGTTTGATCCTAGAGATGCCGGTCAATGATCATTATGAAAGAGGTCTTGTCTTGAGATGGACACCTGAGTGCGTGTTTCTATTTATTTACACACACACACACACACACACACAAAAGTAAGCTACGGGTTGGCTACGGGCCGAGTGGGGGCGATGATGAAAATTATTTTTTTTATTTATTTTTTTTTAAAGAAAAAAAAAAGAAGCTCAAGTGGGAGTGAAAAGAAGACTGCAGCTGAGCAGAAGCGCTTGTCGACCGTCGCGGAGCTGTTCGCGTCTGGTATGAACCAGTTGGAGCCTCGCTCGCGAAATTCGTCGGCGCTCCGCTTCGCGGCGCTTCCGCTTCCATTGAAATGAATGGCACGAGCCGCGTGCCTGTTCGCGTCTGGTCTGAACCACTACATTCAGTGCCTTTACATGGCACTAGAGAAAATCGAATTATTGCCTTAGTCCGATTATGATCGGAGAACTCACGTGCGTGTAAACACCTTACTCCAATTATGATTGGAGTTTGAGAACTCCGATTAGAATCGGAGAACTCCGATTGAGACACCCAGATAATGCGATTGGAATTCAAATTTCACGGCCATGTATACGCCTTAATCGGACTATTAACTGGACAATGCGAGTGCGCATGCGCCACGCCTCGCTCTCGCGACTCATGACCGCACAACTACGACGTCTAACAAAACAGACGGCGCGAAACAACCTGGCAAACGCGAATAAGAATGTTGACATTTGGAGAGAGGATGAGACCGGGGCGATGCTTTCTCTTCTAAAAGAGATGGACATATTAAAATAACGCGCAACGGAGACCTTTTTAAAAAGGGTAGCGCAGCAAATGCAGGGCTCCGGCTTTGCGCACCCCTGAACAAATACGTATTCCTTCGTATTTATATTTCTACCTTTTCGTTCACATTTTTTATAAGTTAGAAGAATTTCAACTTTGTAAATAAAAGCACAGCAAAGACATGTTTTTCTGATTTGTTTTTATTTCGATAATTTCGCTGTTATTCTGCTGGAAACGGGGTGCAGCGGCACAAGCTTCCTCCACGGTCGGCACTTTAATGAGCGTGTGTATAACTGAAGACACCGTTCCTTTGCAAAACCTGTACACAAACTCTCCCACCAGTCTGCTCCGAACCCGAATCCAACAAGAACGAGAGTTTGGGGTCCGTAGCGACGGCACAAAGCGTAGCATCGAAGTGTTGTTGTAGTCCTCCAACAGCAAACAACGTTCTTGTCTGCCTTTTAAAATAACCACGAGCACAAGAAATATGGTACACCTTATCTGCAAAGCAAGTAACACGTACATTATGAACTATCGTTCCATATCACAATAGATTTAATGTCAACTGAAAGCAGCTGACTATGTATATACATATATGTTACGACTGACTACATTGACCCATATTTTCCATATACTCAGCTGAATCACATGGCCTGCAGATCCCCTGCAAGGGCCACGAGGGGTGACGCATAACCAGCACGTGAGCTCTACCATGTGCTTCCACCCACGGAAGTGCCATAGGAAGACACGGCTTAAATAGTATAGCTTGTCCACCAGAAGGCTGTATTATGGTGTACATAATATAAAACTTCGGCCCAGTTCTGCTTGTATTGCAATGGTTGCTGTTCCTGAAGTTTCATTTTTCCCTTTTCCCCTTTTTCTTTTTTACATCCATGTTTGTGATGGAATAGTATTGTGAATCGCTAGCTTGCATTGCATGCTGGGAAACAGCGTCAATCAAGGAAGTTTTGGCTTCGCTGACACGGTCCTGAAGGGAAGTGGGTTTTAGTGCACTGGAACGGGATGAATGTGTTCAATCAAGCAGTACAAACCTGATTAATTGTCTTAATACTTCACTTCGAATGGCCATATTGTTTAGGATTAGAATTAGATGACAACTTGTTCACAATATTTGCAACGATTCAATTTGACCAGCAGGTGTCAGTAGAGGACGAAATTTCATGTTGACTATTTCCTAATGGAAGTGCTCTCTTTACGTTGGATTTTTCTCATAATTATTTGAAGTGTAGGCCTGTAGTTGATGAGGAATCACAGTGTGCTAACGCTACTCAAACAGCTTAGATGAAAAAAAGGGAGTGTGATTTGGGTTTGTGGTACATTATGACAATTTTGGACTTGCAAGACTGAGGCGACGGTTCAATTCCCATCAATGTGTATTATATATGTGTTATTTAGCTCATCTATTCTACATTTTAAATAGATCACATTTGACATCTGACCCACTGAACACTTACTATTGAACATATTTTTAAACTATGGGCTATTTAGTCTTGTTTTAGGATATAATATAATTCATTGCACAAACTGTCAGGCTAAGTATAGAGCTATAGTCTACTACAATCAGTCGTGCCAAAAAAGAGACATTGTCTTTATTTTTCATTTTTATTTTATTGTATCAGCATTGAACCATACAAGCATGTAGTGTTGACCAACAAAAATGCATGGCGAATCAAATCCCAAACAATGAACACGTTTCCATTGCACTTCATTTTATTGAGCACTAGATGACCTCCTCGAGCACTGTGTCATTGAAGCCTCGAGTAATGAACCATTTTTTGAAACAAGTGTCGAAGCTTCAACAAAGCCTCGATCGGCCATCACTACCTACGGCTGCGTGCTCTAACACAATTTCAGAAGTGACTAACTGCAGAGTTGGGAGCGGAGGAGGGATGACCTTCAGGCTGGCTCGACTGCTCCTCCTTGTCAGCCGTGGCGCGTCCAATCAGCAGCCGACATCCAGACACACACACAGACACAAAGATAGAGGCACCTAGACCCATCCGTGGGTCATAACACTCCGTGTGGATCTTTTAACTCTGGCATTGAAAGGGGGTGCTAGCGCTAGCCGTTTGCTAAGCTATGTACAGACAGCACCACCGCTTGCCGAACCACATAGTCACACCGTTTATATACAACAACTCGTCATAAATATCTCTAAAGTAGAAGTCAAGAACTTTTTTCAAAAACGATAACTAACTCAAACTTTTTTGTGTGTTTATAAAAACAAACTAAAACAAACTTAAATTGAAGTCATATTTCACTTCGTTTACGTCTGTCAAATGAATATTTGCCCAGGAATATCTTTTAGTTTTACGCAGCAGCACCTAAATGCACGTTGCGTTCTGTGACGTCACCCCTCTTTCACAGCAGTATGTTGATGAGCGACTCGCGGCGGGAAAGTCCGATATGCCACAGTAGTGAACATGTTTATTGAGACTGGGAAGTAGACACGACAGTTTGACTCAGTTGACTCAAATATCCTGTGGCGATGAGAGTGGTTATGGCTATCTGATAAAGCAAGATTTAATATTGTGAATTTAACAAAATGAAAAGGAACCGACAACGCCACCCTGGGAATTTCACCCAGGGAGTTCTACTAAACACAAAAGTAATAATTAGGCACACAGGTAAGTTCTACGAGGAAGGAGTAGGAGACGTGGTTCAGAATGTTTAAAATATCAAACCAACTTTTATTCAACATTTAAAAATAAAAGGAACAAACAGACCAACACTTAAAACGGAGCTACTGAGCTCCTTATTCTTGGTGTAGAAACTGAGGCTTACCGATGAGGGGGCCAAACGGGGGAGGAACCAAAGAAAACAAGGAACACCCCACTCACACGTGACACACCTGCAAAGAAAGTGAAGTGCAAAAAAAAAGAAGAAAACAACCACAATCCCGGGTCACAGCACGCGAAGGGGCCCACCACCCGGGACACCGCCACAACCAGCAGCTCTCAGCGACTACAAAAGAAAAGATAAACAGTTGGTTACTAAAAGTTCCCTAAAATCTGTCAAATGTACTGAAATAGCAAGAAAAACAAACAAACAATGCAATTACACACACACACACACACACACACACACACACACACACACACACACACACACACACACACACACACACACACACGTTCCCACCAACCACGCACACGCATACACGCACACACACCACTGTGGCTGGACCGGCGACTTGATAGTGTAACGTCTGCTGTCTGAGGGTCAGCAGTGGCGACGTAAGCAAACGAAGAAAAACACAACGAGAACGGAAAAACAACAAGTAAAACCAAGGCGGGACGGAAGCAACATGCACCGTCCACCGTCTGTACGGGGCGGCTAGCACAATCAAGTGCGGGCGAAGCGGCAGTGTTCCTGCACTTATCTTATAGGACCGAGTTTTGGGCCACAGGTCTTGATCACCAAGCGTCCTCCAGGTGAGGAGAACAACGAGGAGGCTCTGCGCAGCTTTGTGCTCGCAGGCGGCTGTAGTGTGCCAGTGAGGTGTTCAGGAAGCACTGTAAAAAGAACGGACAGGTGAGGTACTACGTACCTATGCTAATAAGCCATAATAATTTAAATGCTAAAATGTCCGCACCTGATCCTCTTAAAACTCGGGCACACAAAGCGGATGTTCAGTGTCCCATTGACCACAATGGACCACTAAACAAAGCTTTTAAGAAAAATGCGAAATGAAGCCACTGAGAGCTAAAACAACATGCAAACAATGCCACAGTGCAGCTTTTCTCAAACGGGTCAATTTTGAAATCATTTTAATCAACTCTGTCTTCATTGATCAGAAGCTTTTTGCAGATTTGGAATTAAAACATTTTAACTGCAGGAATCATAAAATCGTCTCATCAGTGACGTTTACAGAGCCATTAAAAAATTGAATATGTGCTGAACAGACAAACGGAGGTGTAAGAGGCCTGTGTGACCAGCAGGGGGCAGCAGAGGACCGACAGCCGCAAGTTCCTCCTCAGAGAGGCCTGAGAAGGTTCTGCACCTTCAGCTCCTCCAGGAGGTCCTCAGCAAAGTGTCAGAGTTTGTTGGTTTTTTTACCTCGGTCGGCAGAGTCAAAGTATTAAACTTGTAGCCAGGGGGCGCTGCAGCTCACTCAACACCTACAAGGTTTGAAAAGGATATTGAGTGGAATTCATCTGGAATGAAAAGAAAAGCACAACTACAGTAGAAAAACTGAACACAAAGACGCACAAAGTTTGAACTACACACTGATTTTCTTCTTCTGTTGATTCAAATGAATTTGACAGAAATAATATCTGAAAAAATAGAAACCAAATGTTAAATTTCGACATTTAAAAAATGGACAGATTAATTTACACCCAGTAAGATAAGAAGATATTTAGCTCTCAGCCAATTAGAGCTCCTGCTCCTGTGTGTGTGTGTGCGTGCGTGCGTGCGTGCGTGTGTGTGTGTGTGTGTGTGTGTGTGGATGTGGTGGTGTGTGTACCTGAATGTGGGAGTGGGTGTGTTTAAGTACGTCACTGGAAGTAGGCTGCCAATTAGTGCGGCCTCCGAGGCCGCAACCGCCCCACGCCAGCGACAAGCCCGGGGGGGGGGGCCCGGACACGGCACACCCGCCGCAAAGCCGGCCAGAAAGAGGCCCGAAGCAGCAGGCCCCCGGACCGGAGGGCACCCGCCCCACGAGCCAGGGCAAGATGACAGGGAGGCAGATACCCCAAGGAGAAGGGACACCACCCGGGGCGAACAGACAGCAGAGCCCGGCCCCCGGACGGGGGCCCCCCAGGGCAAGCGAGACCAGACTCATCCCCATGACAGGACCCAGCCCCTTCACCCACCGGGAGGATTGGTACCCAAGGCAGGCCCGGGCACCCAGAGGCCCCCCCCCTACGGACCCAGTATGGCGCATCGCCGCAAGTGGCGAGGTCCCCATAGGCCCAGCCGGTCTCGCACCCCTGGGGCACCGGACTGCACAGGGCCCATCCAGAGTGGGAAAGATGCCGGATCCCGCCCCCGCTAGCAGGCCGACCCCACTGTGTGTAGGGGTGTCAGTGTGTGTATATGTGCACTTGCTGGTGTGTTGAACTATAGTGCGTTTAAAATGGAGGGGTGGTAAGGCCCTGGGGCAACCACACTGCTGCTGAGCAGGGCGGCGGCCGCAGTGCACGAACCACCCCCCCAGGCCCTAAGTGTCTATAATGCTATTAAGATTGGAGAGGGTCTTAAGGCCAGAAGGCCGGGCAGCGACCACCCAAGACACAAATCCCCCGAAACAGACCAGAGCCAGGGACCCCCCCCCGGAGCACCACCCCCGGAGCACCACCCACCAACCACCAGGCCCAGCCCCCCGCCGGGGCACCCAACCCCCGACCCCCCACCAACCCGCAAAGCAGCCGAACCCCCCACGCCCAAACCCCCCCCCCCAGACCGCACCCGGCCCGCGGCAGCACGACCACGGCTGCCCACATCAACCAGCAGCCTCAGCTATTGATTGATTACTAGTTAGTTATAGGATGAAGCAGACATTCCTACCAAGGAGGTGTGGTCTAACAGTAAGTTCCTATATTGTGCAATGTGCAGGTGTTGTTTTGTTTTCCAGTTTGTGAGGATTGTTTTCTTAGCGATAGATAAGGAGGTGATCAGCATGTGAGATTCTGCCTTATCTGATGTGATATCACTGAGGTCCCCTATGAGACAAAAAGAAGGAGTGGCTGTGATGTTGTAACCAACCTGTGCTGATAGATCATTGCATACTACGTGCCAGAATTTATTTACTGGTGGGCAATGCCATACAGCGTGTAGGTAATTATCTGGGACATTAACTGTGCAGTGTGAGCAGGTCTGAGAGGCGGTCATGCCCATCTGAAACATCTGCTGTCCAGTGTAGTGGATCCTGTGGAGTACTTTAAAATGTATTAATTGTAGATTAGGTTGTTTTATCAGTGAAAAGGTGTTCAGGCAGATTGTTCTCCAGAAATTAGAGTGAGGCTGGAGAGACAGGTCTCTTTCCCACTTAACAATTGGGATAGAAATCGTGCGATCTGTATTTGTAAGCAACTCACTCCAATAGAACTGCACTCGTCCTTCTCTCACATTACATTGGATCACAATGACCAAACAACACAACAAAGACAATGATGCCACTGTGCTGCCACATCCAGACTCTGTGTAGGTCTGTAGGCCTCTTGGACCTTCATGTGAACCACTGCGTGTTGACTGGAGGTGAAACATGACTGACTGCTGTCCTCCTACCTGGACAATGCAATCTCACTTTCAATCTCACAGCCACTAAAAAAACCTGATTGTGATTGAGAGGTCCTCAGCAGCCAATCACTGTTGGGAGTCCAGCCTTCAAACACTCCTCCTGAATCCACAGTCACATCTGTGAGCATCTGGAACTTTGGCCCCGATCCTCCACACCACACAACTTGGGATGACAGCGCCACCTACCTGTATACTTTCAGCAGCCAGTCCCATGTTCTGACCCGTTTCCACTGTGGCCTGTTGGCTCATCTGGTCCAAAGTCTGGATCATCAGTGTCCAGGTTCATGGAATGAGTCAGTGTGCTGCCGTCCTGTGATGTCATGATAGAGAATCACTCTATTTATACTAATGTGCAGAACCACTGGAGTGTGGAAGCAGACAGTTACCATAATCCAAATGAAAAAGCAACAGCAGAAATGCTTTTTCATTTTAAGAACGTGGCTGCATTATTTGACTCATAAAAAAAATCGTTAATAAATAATCCAAACTGCATTTTCATTTTCTTATTCATGACTGCTCATTCTTGTACTTAATTCAAATGAAGAAAAACACATTTGAGATTTAATTTTCAAAACATGCACCAGCAAAGAGTTACCAAAATTCAATATGAAATGTAAAATTCAAAAATGAAAAAGCAATAGCAGAATGCTTTTTCATTTTAAGAACGAAGCTGCATTATTTGACTCATAATTAAAATCATTAATAAATATTCCTATATGCATTTGCATTTTCTTATTCGTGTCGCACCTTTTATGACACAATCAAAAAGAAAACTGAGGGCATTGCTTTTTAATTTTCGTGGTCCTGCCCTGCACAAGAGTTACCACAACTCGAAAACGAAATCGCAATCTCAAAGTAAGCGCGCGGCGCAGGAAAGTGACGTCAGCAGCTCTCCACCTGTGGCTAATCTAATACCAGTGCCATGATCTGCCACTGCATCTTCACTAGTACTAACTGATGATGGATCACAAATCACGTGTGCGAGGCGTAGAACGAGCGGAGCAGTCAAAGGCAACAGAAGAAGAAAGAAAAGCCTCCTTAGCTTAGTTGATCTTCTGTGTTGCCTCCTGGACGGTGCTGGCCTCCTCTGGCTTGGTGCTGGCAACCACGGGAGCCACAGGAACCACGAGCACAGCTCTGGTCATCTGTGGCGTCGCCTCCACCTGATTAAAATGAGAAAGATGTGATTTTATGCCAATAAACATAGAAAGGAAAACACTAGGCTTTACACGGTCACGATTTTTGTGCCAATCACCGATCCAATCACGTTAGAGGCAATAAATACTTGTTTCTGTACACCCCTTGCCTTCTCACGAGCACCGTCGAAAGTTGTTTGCTTTAGCATCCGTTTCAGAGTTTGCTTTTCTTTTTCTTTCTCCGCGCTGCGTTTCTTGAACTCGACATGCTCCTCCGTGTGTATCTTTTCCAAGTGCCTGATTAAATTTGTGGTGTTGAATTTTTTTTACCAAAGTTCCCCCGCGAGGTACTGTAGCGTTGCATATATTGCAGATTCAAAGAAACTTTATTGTCCGTCACATAGCGACAGTACTCAAAACAGGAAGAGGCACGAAGACGAAAATGAAGGTTTTTGAATCATGAATCATTAGCTCTCGGTGTTATGCCCCGGCCTAGGGGGAACCAGGACACAACATAAAGGCTCCCCCCCTTCTCCCAGCTCTCAAATTAGACAAAGGTGCTTCGTCCACAGGATGGTTTTTATTAAACGTCACCATCATTGCACTGGCGTCAGGGAGGGCATGGCCAAAACAACAAACAAAATGGCTCTCTTATGGATCTTACCTATGAAGAAAACAATCAAATAAATGACAGTCAAACTAACCTCCTTAACTAAAACACAGGAGAAAAGGGTCACAACACAAATGGCTTCCCTCTCCTACGGGCTACATGGACACAAAGGGAACTGAAATAGATTACGAAACAGAATTGATGGCTGAACACAGAATGCTGCTGCTGCGGCACATGGCCTCTGGTTGGGAGCTGGGAGAAGGACAAAGAGACCGAGGTGTTGAAGTCCTCCTCCTTAAATATTGGCACCAGCCAATCACCTTTCCGCACCTGGAACAAGCAAAAAAAAGGGAACACAGGATCTACTGCGCCATCTAGTGCCCAAACGGACACACAGCAGACAAAAGGAACTGACAACAATGTAAACCCAAATCTATACATTTACATAACACTCGGATACAAACAAATAAACATGTCGATGCTGTGAAACTACTTTGGAGGAAATGAGACAGATTAAAAAAGTTTCAACACGACCATGACGTCATTGATCGGATCGGTGATTCATGACATGACGCCCGATCATGAACGTTTCAAAAAATGCCAAATATCGGCCGATCCGATACAGCCGATAAGATCGGTGTAAAGCCTAGAAAACACACACAGGTGATGAAGTGGAAATGAATAAGTACAAACCTGCTGCACTGCTGTGACATTGCTGGAGGCAGACTCAGTCATGTGGACAGTTGAACGTGTTGCCCACACCTGCAAATACAAGGACACAAAGTAACGTTTAAAGAACTGCATTTATTGTCCTATCACAAAGATGCACACAATGAAATACACATATCCCAAATACCAACATGTCACTGGTTTGTTTTGGTTTTTGAGGCAACGCGTGCTGATCGACGTCTCAGGCTGGACATCTGGAAGAACATAAAGAAATTAATTCATAAACAAAGTAACACACTAATTAAACTGTACATGTACTGTACATATGTGATCTTGTGTTGATAATAGAGGTGGGGCGATACGGCTAACCCACGATTCGATACTGTGACGATATTTGGCCCACGATAATGACAACATCACGACACACGATATCTTCCGACGGGAAGATGAGAGAGGGAAAAAAATCCTTTCACTGCCCCGATTCTGAAAATCAATAAAAAAATTATGCAGACAAAATAAATAAATAAATAACCGCGTCCCCGAAATATACGGGAAAAAGTGAAGTGCGTCCCCCATCAGTTCATTACGGGACAGGCTTTTTTATTTGCAAATATGGGACAATTGCGTATTTTATGGGAGGGTTGGCAACCCTATCTAGACCACAGACGGAAATTAAATGAGGTTTTGTCATTTTCCATAAAAAACGGGACAAATTGTGTCCCGGGAGAGATTTTGTCTTTCCCGGGACAGGTGGACAGGTGGTGTTTGGAAAAAAATATTGATATTTGCCGTCAGTGTATCGATTATTTATTGCGACAGAAAGCACAACAATATATTGCAATATTGATTTTTTTTTTCACCCACCCCTAGTTGATAAGTGTATGAATAATTGTGTGAATGTTACCGTGGCAGCTGGGGAAACCCTGCCAGATGACTCCACGACGGTCTCCATGTGGTCCAACAGCACAGCCTCACTGAACCACACGGGATTGGACGGGATGTCTGTGTGAAATGCAGTCTCAACAGCTGCTGGTACTGTCTATAAAAAAAAAGAGGAGAGGAAATCAGAGTCAACTTAGGATAAGTGTTCATTTTTAAAATAAAAAGTTGCACAGTTTGACAAATACACGATTGGGGGGGGGGAAAAGAGGGATGAACAGGTTACCTCAACCTCCTGTCCAACAAGAGTCCATTCAGGAGCAGGTCCATACACTGGCATGTGGACAGGACCTGTCACAACCACTCTGGGAGACACCCTGGGCGATGATTGGTTGTGGCACAACACCCCTGGCCTAGGTGAAGGGGGTACGAGCTGATGGAGCATGCAGCATGCAGACGCTCCACCAAAATCAGTCCTGAGGTGCACCTAAACAGAAAACAACATGTTAACACATATTTATCATATCAAATGAAGAGCAAGTAAGGCTGAAGAAGGCAAAACTTACACCATCATAATACCACCATGTACAGCTGACGAAGGGGGAGGTGATCGGCCATATACACAAATGTTAAACCTGGAAGAAGTGTCACATAATCAATTGTGTAATCACACAATTCTAAGAAATATCTGTTAGCACAGTGTCACTGAAGAGAAAAAAATACAACAAAAATATGTATTTTACACACCCATGCGTGCAGCAACACGATGATATACTTGACG
>NW_027466197.1:172500-321241 GCF_046127955.1 Nelusetta ayraudi | reverse complement strand
AGCCACCGAAGAGAAATTCCGGTAGAGCACATTTTGAAGGCCACTGTAAACAAGGATCCAGTTGAGCCAGGCCACTGTTGAAGGGTGCAGTTGAGCCAATTTATTCATGAATATCGCATATTAGCGCACATTGAAAAAGGATACGGCATGGAACAAGGCAAAGAACTCGATGAAGCCATAGATGAAGAACCTGAAAAAGAAGAAAGGAAGAGATTAGTGCGGCTAGGGATAAGGATCCGGCAGAGACAGTGGAACAAGGAAGAAGGAGAAAGACGGAAGGAGAGAAAGGAAGACTAGAGGAAAAGAGAAGAAAACTTACCTGAAAAAGAAAGGGATACTTACCTACAAACCTAGAAAAAGAAGAAAAAGAAAGCACTTACCTGCAAACAATCAGAACCTAAATTTTTAAGCCCTATAGTGCTAATTGAATTATACTTACCTGGAACCATCGTGAAAGGAAGGTATACTTACCGGAAGGAAAACTGTAGACAATCCCATATCGCGGACTACAGAGTAGATGATGGTAAGGTCCAATTTTTAACCGTCCTGGGTATGACGTTAAAGTGCATCCAACAGGGAGCAGTGGGCCTCCGGTGAGTAAGCCATACTAGGCTACTTACCTTCAGTCAACTGCGCCTGATGAAGGACCGTATCAGGTCCGAAACGTAGCGCCTACAGTTGACTGCTGACTATCTGGCAAGATAAGTCGAATTTTTTGAACCTCCCACCACCTCCGGGTGGTGGTCTTAGTCTAGGGGATCTGCCCATGTGCCCTCTCCGACAGCGGAGAGTGCACTAGGTTTTCTCTTTGGAGAAAACTCTTTTTTCCTTAAACCTATCCGGCCAGGTCCCGCGGAGTTGGTCATGGGATGTGGTCCCTTGGGCTTGAGCCCTTTGACCTGCTCGTAAGTCATTTTGGACACCCAACCCTAAGGCTTATCCTAAACCTAACCCCTAGCGGCTACACGCCTAAACCTAAGCCTAGGGGTAGGCACGCCTAAACTTAACCCATATTTGGTACCTAAACTTAACCCCTAATTGGATGATTGCTCTAAATTGACCCACTAATTTGATGATTTGGCTTAACCCCTAATTTGGACGTCTATCCCTAACCCTAAATCTGTCCCTAACTGACCTCGATAAACCGATAAACCCTGAACCTAACCCTAGGCCTGACCCCGCTCCTCTTCGGAGGGGACGGGAATGACGGCCTGGGGTTGGGGAATGGGGGAAGGGGAAGAGGGAAGTGGGGGATGGGGGATGGGGAGGGGGTAGAAGAGCTATTCCCTAACCCTAGTTCTATCCCATATTTAATTCCCGTTTAATCCTAACCCTAACCCTGTACTCTGACCTAAAGCCCAGCCTGGGCCCCGATTGAAACCCATATTTGCTTTCACAGACTAATCTCAGCTCATCAGTTTTTTTAAAGCCATTTATTCTGCCATTTATTAGCCACCGAAGAGAAATTCCGGTAGAGCACATTTTGAAGGCCACTGTAAACAAGGATCCAGTTGAGCCAGGCCACTGTTGAAGGGTGCAGTTGAGCCAATTTATTCATGAATATCGCATATTAGCGCACATTGAAAAAGGATACGGCATGGAACAAGGCAAAGAACTCGATGAAGCCATAGATGAAGAACCTGAAAAAGAAGAAAGGAAGAGATTAGTGCGGCTAGGGATAAGGATCCGGCAGAGACAGTGGAACAAGGAAGAAGGAGAAAGACGGAAGGAGAGAAAGGAAGACTAGAGGAAAAGAGAAGAAAACTTACCTGAAAAAGAAAGGGATACTTACCTACAAACCTAGAAAAAGAAGAAAAAGAAAGCACTTACCTGCAAACAATCAGAACCTAAATTTTTAAGCCCTATAGTGCTAATTGAATTATACTTACCTGGAACCATCGTGAAAGGAAGGTATACTTACCGGAAGGAAAACTGTAGACAATCCCATATCGCGGACTACAGAGTAGATGATGGTAAGGTCCAATTTTTAACCGTCCTGGGTATGACGTTAAAGTGCATCCAACAGGGAGCAGTGGGCCTCCGGTGAGTAAGCCATACTAGGCTACTTACCTTCAGTCAACTGCGCCTGATGAAGGACCGTATCAGGTCCGAAACGTAGCGCCTACAGTTGACTGCTGACTATCTGGCAAGATAAGTCGAATTTTTTGAACCTCCCACCACCTCCGGGTGGTGGTCTTAGTCTAGGGGATCTGCCCATGTGCCCTCTCCGACAGCGGAGAGTGCACTAGGTTTTCTCTTTGGAGAAAACTCTTTTTTCCTTAAACCTATCCGGCCAGGTCCCGCGGAGTTGGTCATGGGATGTGGTCCCTTGGGCTTGAGCCCTTTGACCTGCTCGTAAGTCATTTTGGACACCCAACCCTAAGGCTTATCCTAAACCTAACCCCTAGCGGCTACACGCCTAAACCTAAGCCTAGGGGTAGGCACGCCTAAACTTAACCCATATTTGGTACCTAAACTTAACCCCTAATTGGATGATTGCTCTAAATTGACCCACTAATTTGATGATTTGGCTTAACCCCTAATTTGGACGTCTATCCCTAACCCTAAATCTGTCCCTAACTGACCTCGATAAACCGATAAACCCTGAACCTAACCCTAGGCCTGACCCCGCTCCTCTTCGGAGGGGACGGGAATGACGGCCTGGGGTTGGGGAATGGGGGAAGGGGAAGAGGGAAGTGGGGGATGGGGGATGGGGAGGGGGTAGAAGAGCTATTCCCTAACCCTAGTTCTATCCCATATTTAATTCCCGTTTAATCCTAACCCTAACCCTGTACTCTGACCTAAAGCCCAGCCTGGGCCCCGATTGAAACCCATATTTGCTTTCACAGACTAATCTCAGCTCATCAGTTTTTTTAAAGCCATTTATTCTGCCATTTATTAGCCACCGAAGAGAAATTCCGGTAGAGCACATTTTGAAGGCCACTGTAAACAAGGATCCAGTTGAGCCAGGCCACTGTTGAAGGGTGCAGTTGAGCCAATTTATTCATGAATATCGCATATTAGCGCACATTGAAAAAGGATACGGCATGGAACAAGGCAAAGAACTCGATGAAGCCATAGATGAAGAACCTGAAAAAGAAGAAAGGAAGAGATTAGTGCGGCTAGGGATAAGGATCCGGCAGAGACAGTGGAACAAGGAAGAAGGAGAAAGACGGAAGGAGAGAAAGGAAGACTAGAGGAAAAGAGAAGAAAACTTACCTGAAAAAGAAAGGGATACTTACCTACAAACCTAGAAAAAGAAGAAAAAGAAAGCACTTACCTGCAAACAATCAGAACCTAAATTTTTAAGCCCTATAGTGCTAATTGAATTATACTTACCTGGAACCATCGTGAAAGGAAGGTATACTTACCGGAAGGAAAACTGTAGACAATCCCATATCGCGGACTACAGAGTAGATGATGGTAAGGTCCAATTTTTAACCGTCCTGGGTATGACGTTAAAGTGCATCCAACAGGGAGCAGTGGGCCTCCGGTGAGTAAGCCATACTAGGCTACTTACCTTCAGTCAACTGCGCCTGATGAAGGACCGTATCAGGTCCGAAACGTAGCGCCTACAGTTGACTGCTGACTATCTGGCAAGATAAGTCGAATTTTTTGAACCTCCCACCACCTCCGGGTGGTGGTCTTAGTCTAGGGGATCTGCCCATGTGCCCTCTCCGACAGCGGAGAGTGCACTAGGTTTTCTCTTTGGAGAAAACTCTTTTTTCCTTAAACCTATCCGGCCAGGTCCCGCGGAGTTGGTCATGGGATGTGGTCCCTTGGGCTTGAGCCCTTTGACCTGCTCGTAAGTCATTTTGGACACCCAACCCTAAGGCTTATCCTAAACCTAACCCCTAGCGGCTACACGCCTAAACCTAAGCCTAGGGGTAGGCACGCCTAAACTTAACCCATATTTGGTACCTAAACTTAACCCCTAATTGGATGATTGCTCTAAATTGACCCACTAATTTGATGATTTGGCTTAACCCCTAATTTGGACGTCTATCCCTAACCCTAAATCTGTCCCTAACTGACCTCGATAAACCGATAAACCCTGAACCTAACCCTAGGCCTGACCCCGCTCCTCTTCGGAGGGGACGGGAATGACGGCCTGGGGTTGGGGAATGGGGGAAGGGGAAGAGGGAAGTGGGGGATGGGGGATGGGGAGGGGGTAGAAGAGCTATTCCCTAACCCTAGTTCTATCCCATATTTAATTCCCGTTTAATCCTAACCCTAACCCTGTACTCTGACCTAAAGCCCAGCCTGGGCCCCGATTGAAACCCATATTTGCTTTCACAGACTAATCTCAGCTCATCAGTTTTTTTAAAGCCATTTATTCTGCCATTTATTAGCCACCGAAGAGAAATTCCGGTAGAGCACATTTTGAAGGCCACTGTAAACAAGGATCCAGTTGAGCCAGGCCACTGTTGAAGGGTGCAGTTGAGCCAATTTATTCATGAATATCGCATATTAGCGCACATTGAAAAAGGATACGGCATGGAACAAGGCAAAGAACTCGATGAAGCCATAGATGAAGAACCTGAAAAAGAAGAAAGGAAGAGATTAGTGCGGCTAGGGATAAGGATCCGGCAGAGACAGTGGAACAAGGAAGAAGGAGAAAGACGGAAGGAGAGAAAGGAAGACTAGAGGAAAAGAGAAGAAAACTTACCTGAAAAAGAAAGGGATACTTACCTACAAACCTAGAAAAAGAAGAAAAAGAAAGCACTTACCTGCAAACAATCAGAACCTAAATTTTTAAGCCCTATAGTGCTAATTGAATTATACTTACCTGGAACCATCGTGAAAGGAAGGTATACTTACCGGAAGGAAAACTGTAGACAATCCCATATCGCGGACTACAGAGTAGATGATGGTAAGGTCCAATTTTTAACCGTCCTGGGTATGACGTTAAAGTGCATCCAACAGGGAGCAGTGGGCCTCCGGTGAGTAAGCCATACTAGGCTACTTACCTTCAGTCAACTGCGCCTGATGAAGGACCGTATCAGGTCCGAAACGTAGCGCCTACAGTTGACTGCTGACTATCTGGCAAGATAAGTCGAATTTTTTGAACCTCCCACCACCTCCGGGTGGTGGTCTTAGTCTAGGGGATCTGCCCATGTGCCCTCTCCGACAGCGGAGAGTGCACTAGGTTTTCTCTTTGGAGAAAACTCTTTTTTCCTTAAACCTATCCGGCCAGGTCCCGCGGAGTTGGTCATGGGATGTGGTCCCTTGGGCTTGAGCCCTTTGACCTGCTCGTAAGTCATTTTGGACACCCAACCCTAAGGCTTATCCTAAACCTAACCCCTAGCGGCTACACGCCTAAACCTAAGCCTAGGGGTAGGCACGCCTAAACTTAACCCATATTTGGTACCTAAACTTAACCCCTAATTGGATGATTGCTCTAAATTGACCCACTAATTTGATGATTTGGCTTAACCCCTAATTTGGACGTCTATCCCTAACCCTAAATCTGTCCCTAACTGACCTCGATAAACCGATAAACCCTGAACCTAACCCTAGGCCTGACCCCGCTCCTCTTCGGAGGGGACGGGAATGACGGCCTGGGGTTGGGGAATGGGGGAAGGGGAAGAGGGAAGTGGGGGATGGGGGATGGGGAGGGGGTAGAAGAGCTATTCCCTAACCCTAGTTCTATCCCATATTTAATTCCCGTTTAATCCTAACCCTAACCCTGTACTCTGACCTAAAGCCCAGCCTGGGCCCCGATTGAAACCCATATTTGCTTTCACAGACTAATCTCAGCTCATCAGTTTTTTTAAAGCCATTTATTCTGCCATTTATTAGCCACCGAAGAGAAATTCCGGTAGAGCACATTTTGAAGGCCACTGTAAACAAGGATCCAGTTGAGCCAGGCCACTGTTGAAGGGTGCAGTTGAGCCAATTTATTCATGAATATCGCATATTAGCGCACATTGAAAAAGGATACGGCATGGAACAAGGCAAAGAACTCGATGAAGCCATAGATGAAGAACCTGAAAAAGAAGAAAGGAAGAGATTAGTGCGGCTAGGGATAAGGATCCGGCAGAGACAGTGGAACAAGGAAGAAGGAGAAAGACGGAAGGAGAGAAAGGAAGACTAGAGGAAAAGAGAAGAAAACTTACCTGAAAAAGAAAGGGATACTTACCTACAAACCTAGAAAAAGAAGAAAAAGAAAGCACTTACCTGCAAACAATCAGAACCTAAATTTTTAAGCCCTATAGTGCTAATTGAATTATACTTACCTGGAACCATCGTGAAAGGAAGGTATACTTACCGGAAGGAAAACTGTAGACAATCCCATATCGCGGACTACAGAGTAGATGATGGTAAGGTCCAATTTTTAACCGTCCTGGGTATGACGTTAAAGTGCATCCAACAGGGAGCAGTGGGCCTCCGGTGAGTAAGCCATACTAGGCTACTTACCTTCAGTCAACTGCGCCTGATGAAGGACCGTATCAGGTCCGAAACGTAGCGCCTACAGTTGACTGCTGACTATCTGGCAAGATAAGTCGAATTTTTTGAACCTCCCACCACCTCCGGGTGGTGGTCTTAGTCTAGGGGATCTGCCCATGTGCCCTCTCCGACAGCGGAGAGTGCACTAGGTTTTCTCTTTGGAGAAAACTCTTTTTTCCTTAAACCTATCCGGCCAGGTCCCGCGGAGTTGGTCATGGGATGTGGTCCCTTGGGCTTGAGCCCTTTGACCTGCTCGTAAGTCATTTTGGACACCCAACCCTAAGGCTTATCCTAAACCTAACCCCTAGCGGCTACACGCCTAAACCTAAGCCTAGGGGTAGGCACGCCTAAACTTAACCCATATTTGGTACCTAAACTTAACCCCTAATTGGATGATTGCTCTAAATTGACCCACTAATTTGATGATTTGGCTTAACCCCTAATTTGGACGTCTATCCCTAACCCTAAATCTGTCCCTAACTGACCTCGATAAACCGATAAACCCTGAACCTAACCCTAGGCCTGACCCCGCTCCTCTTCGGAGGGGACGGGAATGACGGCCTGGGGTTGGGGAATGGGGGAAGGGGAAGAGGGAAGTGGGGGATGGGGGATGGGGAGGGGGTAGAAGAGCTATTCCCTAACCCTAGTTCTATCCCATATTTAATTCCCGTTTAATCCTAACCCTAACCCTGTACTCTGACCTAAAGCCCAGCCTGGGCCCCGATTGAAACCCATATTTGCTTTCACAGACTAATCTCAGCTCATCAGTTTTTTTAAAGCCATTTATTCTGCCATTTATTAGCCACCGAAGAGAAATTCCGGTAGAGCACATTTTGAAGGCCACTGTAAACAAGGATCCAGTTGAGCCAGGCCACTGTTGAAGGGTGCAGTTGAGCCAATTTATTCATGAATATCGCATATTAGCGCACATTGAAAAAGGATACGGCATGGAACAAGGCAAAGAACTCGATGAAGCCATAGATGAAGAACCTGAAAAAGAAGAAAGGAAGAGATTAGTGCGGCTAGGGATAAGGATCCGGCAGAGACAGTGGAACAAGGAAGAAGGAGAAAGACGGAAGGAGAGAAAGGAAGACTAGAGGAAAAGAGAAGAAAACTTACCTGAAAAAGAAAGGGATACTTACCTACAAACCTAGAAAAAGAAGAAAAAGAAAGCACTTACCTGCAAACAATCAGAACCTAAATTTTTAAGCCCTATAGTGCTAATTGAATTATACTTACCTGGAACCATCGTGAAAGGAAGGTATACTTACCGGAAGGAAAACTGTAGACAATCCCATATCGCGGACTACAGAGTAGATGATGGTAAGGTCCAATTTTTAACCGTCCTGGGTATGACGTTAAAGTGCATCCAACAGGGAGCAGTGGGCCTCCGGTGAGTAAGCCATACTAGGCTACTTACCTTCAGTCAACTGCGCCTGATGAAGGACCGTATCAGGTCCGAAACGTAGCGCCTACAGTTGACTGCTGACTATCTGGCAAGATAAGTCGAATTTTTTGAACCTCCCACCACCTCCGGGTGGTGGTCTTAGTCTAGGGGATCTGCCCATGTGCCCTCTCCGACAGCGGAGAGTGCACTAGGTTTTCTCTTTGGAGAAAACTCTTTTTTCCTTAAACCTATCCGGCCAGGTCCCGCGGAGTTGGTCATGGGATGTGGTCCCTTGGGCTTGAGCCCTTTGACCTGCTCGTAAGTCATTTTGGACACCCAACCCTAAGGCTTATCCTAAACCTAACCCCTAGCGGCTACACGCCTAAACCTAAGCCTAGGGGTAGGCACGCCTAAACTTAACCCATATTTGGTACCTAAACTTAACCCCTAATTGGATGATTGCTCTAAATTGACCCACTAATTTGATGATTTGGCTTAACCCCTAATTTGGACGTCTATCCCTAACCCTAAATCTGTCCCTAACTGACCTCGATAAACCGATAAACCCTGAACCTAACCCTAGGCCTGACCCCGCTCCTCTTCGGAGGGGACGGGAATGACGGCCTGGGGTTGGGGAATGGGGGAAGGGGAAGAGGGAAGTGGGGGATGGGGGATGGGGAGGGGGTAGAAGAGCTATTCCCTAACCCTAGTTCTATCCCATATTTAATTCCCGTTTAATCCTAACCCTAACCCTGTACTCTGACCTAAAGCCCAGCCTGGGCCCCGATTGAAACCCATATTTGCTTTCACAGACTAATCTCAGCTCATCAGTTTTTTTAAAGCCATTTATTCTGCCATTTATTAGCCACCGAAGAGAAATTCCGGTAGAGCACATTTTGAAGGCCACTGTAAACAAGGATCCAGTTGAGCCAGGCCACTGTTGAAGGGTGCAGTTGAGCCAATTTATTCATGAATATCGCATATTAGCGCACATTGAAAAAGGATACGGCATGGAACAAGGCAAAGAACTCGATGAAGCCATAGATGAAGAACCTGAAAAAGAAGAAAGGAAGAGATTAGTGCGGCTAGGGATAAGGATCCGGCAGAGACAGTGGAACAAGGAAGAAGGAGAAAGACGGAAGGAGAGAAAGGAAGACTAGAGGAAAAGAGAAGAAAACTTACCTGAAAAAGAAAGGGATACTTACCTACAAACCTAGAAAAAGAAGAAAAAGAAAGCACTTACCTGCAAACAATCAGAACCTAAATTTTTAAGCCCTATAGTGCTAATTGAATTATACTTACCTGGAACCATCGTGAAAGGAAGGTATACTTACCGGAAGGAAAACTGTAGACAATCCCATATCGCGGACTACAGAGTAGATGATGGTAAGGTCCAATTTTTAACCGTCCTGGGTATGACGTTAAAGTGCATCCAACAGGGAGCAGTGGGCCTCCGGTGAGTAAGCCATACTAGGCTACTTACCTTCAGTCAACTGCGCCTGATGAAGGACCGTATCAGGTCCGAAACGTAGCGCCTACAGTTGACTGCTGACTATCTGGCAAGATAAGTCGAATTTTTTGAACCTCCCACCACCTCCGGGTGGTGGTCTTAGTCTAGGGGATCTGCCCATGTGCCCTCTCCGACAGCGGAGAGTGCACTAGGTTTTCTCTTTGGAGAAAACTCTTTTTTCCTTAAACCTAACCCTAACCCTAACCCTAACCCTAACCCTACCCTAACCCTAACCCTAACCCTAACCCTAACCCTACCCTTACCCTAACCCTAACCCTAACCCTAACCCTAACCCTAACCCTAAACAAATACTTACCTCTTAATTGGAGCCCCTGTGGAGGAAAAAGAAAAAAGGAATCAATTCTACAATTTGGCGTGATAATACTATTTGAATAAGACTTACCTTCGGGTTGGTCTTCCCACCTGATGGAAAAATTCAGAAAATCCCATATTAGGGTCTGTCTAGTAGATGACGGTGGGTGACTATTTACAGGTAACAAATTAAAACCTAAAAAGCTATATCTAAGCATTCCAAATTAAACCCTATTAGGAAATACTAAATTTTTACTTACCTGCGTCCTGGGTACGACGTTAAACTGCAACCTGAAAAAACAATTTTTGAGTCAATTTTTGGAAAGAAGGGAGGGAGGTGCAACAGTGCACGGGCCCTGAGCGACTAAAGCCAGACCAGGCAGTCAGCTCTACCAGACGGCCAGCGCCTGAGGAAGGCCATGATAGGCCGAAACGTTGCGCGTACGCCGTCTTTACGCTAGCTATTCAGCTTAGTGAAATTTTTGGAAAACCCACCACTTTCGGGTGGTGGACTAACCAAGGGCTAGGGGCCCCACCTGGATCCACTCTCTCGCAGAGAGTGCACCAGGTTTTCTCTTATGGAGAAAACTCTTTTTTCCTAAACCTACCCGGCCAGGTCTCGGAGGGTGTGTGAAGGGATGTGGTCCCCTAGCCTTCGAGCCCTTTTTGCCTGTTGTTATTCCCTATTTGGACATGTACACCTAACCCTAACCCTATACTAAACCTAACCACTTCGATGGGCACGCCTAAGCCTAACCAATTCGGCCTTTACGCCTAAACTGAACCACTAATTCGGACTATTTGGAACTAGGCCTAACCCTAGCCTATCCTAACCCTAACCATAACCCCTTACCAACGTCTAAACTGAACCCCTGATTGTTTCAATCCCCTAAACTGGACCTAAACCCCAGTTCTATCCCATATTTAATTCCCGATCTCAGTATGTAACCTAGACCCTGTATCTAACACCTAAAGCCTAGCCTTGGCCCCTATCCAACCCAGTATTTGAGTTTTGGCCCTAATCTATGGCCCATCTGTCTTTCTACGCCATATGCTCAGCCAAAGGGATAGGCCGCCGAGGTAATATACCGGTTGAGCCACTATAAAGAAAGCCACTGACGAAAAATACCAGTTGAGCTAATATTTTATTGAACCGCTTGCGAGCGCGCATATGGGGATGGGGGGTGGGAGGCATCGAGTGGGCAGAAGACATGATGAAGCCTTGGCAATAGCACCTAAAGGAGAAGAAAAGAGAAGATTAGTGCGGCTACGGACAAGGATCCGGAGTAGAACAGAGGATCAAGGGAGAAGAAAGGAGACGGACGAGAAGAAAGGAAGACTGGAGGAATAAAGGAGAAGTACAGGAAGAACAGTATGAAGGAGGAAAGAAGACGGGGACAGGAAAGGAAGAAAAGAAGAACAAAAGGATAGAGGAGAAGGAAAGAGGATACTTACCTACCTGATCTGGAACCCTGTAAAAGGAAGAGAAAACAATTAATTGGACAAAAAACAAATACTTACCTCTTAATTGGAGCCCCTGTGGAGGAAAAAGAAAAAAGGAATCAATTCTACAATTTGGCGTGATAATACTATTTGAATAAGACTTACCTTCGGGTTGGTCTTCCCACCTGATGGAAAAATTCAGAAAATCCCATATTAGGGTCTGTCTAGTAGATGACGGTGGGTGACTATTTACAGGTAACAAATTAAAACCTAAAAAGCTATATCTAAGCATTCCAAATTAAACCCTATTAGGAAATACTAAATTTTTACTTACCTGCGTCCTGGGTACGACGTTAAACTGCAACCTGAAAAAACAATTTTTGAGTCAATTTTTGGAAAGAAGGGAGGGAGGTGCAACAGTGCACGGGCCCTGAGCGACTAAAGCCAGACCAGGCAGTCAGCTCTACCAGACGGCCAGCGCCTGAGGAAGGCCATGATAGGCCGAAACGTTGCGCGTACGCCGTCTTTACGCTAGCTATTCAGCTTAGTGAAATTTTTGGAAAACCCACCACTTTCGGGTGGTGGACTAACCAAGGGCTAGGGGCCCCACCTGGATCCACTCTCTCGCAGAGAGTGCACCAGGTTTTCTCTTATGGAGAAAACTCTTTTTTCCTAAACCTACCCGGCCAGGTCTCGGAGGGTGTGTGAAGGGATGTGGTCCCCTAGCCTTCGAGCCCTTTTTGCCTGTTGTTATTCCCTATTTGGACATGTACACCTAACCCTAACCCTATACTAAACCTAACCACTTCGATGGGCACGCCTAAGCCTAACCAATTCGGCCTTTACGCCTAAACTGAACCACTAATTCGGACTATTTGGAACTAGGCCTAACCCTAGCCTATCCTAACCCTAACCATAACCCCTTACCAACGTCTAAACTGAACCCCTGATTGTTTCAATCCCCTAAACTGGACCTAAACCCCAGTTCTATCCCATATTTAATTCCCGATCTCAGTATGTAACCTAGACCCTGTATCTAACACCTAAAGCCTAGCCTTGGCCCCTATCCAACCCAGTATTTGAGTTTTGGCCCTAATCTATGGCCCATCTGTCTTTCTACGCCATATGCTCAGCCAAAGGGATAGGCCGCCGAGGTAATATACCGGTTGAGCCACTATAAAGACGAAAAAGAAAGAAAGAAAAGGAAGACTGGAGGAATAAAGGAGAAGTACAGGAAGAACAGTATGAAGGAGGAAAGAAGACGGGGACAGGAAAGGAAGAAAAGAAGAACAAAAGGATAGAGGAGAAGGAAAGAGGATACTTACCTACCTGATCTGGAACCCTGTAAAAGGAAGAGAAAACAATTAATTGGACAAAAAACAAATACTTACCTCTTAATTGGAGCCCCTGTGGAGGAAAAAGAAAAAAGGAATCAATTCTACAATTTGGCGTGATAATACTATTTGAATAAGACTTACCTTCGGGTTGGTCTTCCCACCTGATGGAAAAATTCAGAAAATCCCATATTAGGGTCTGTCTAGTAGATGACGGTGGGTGACTATTTACAGGTAACAAATTAAAACCTAAAAAGCTATATCTAAGCATTCCAAATTAAACCCTATTAGGAAATACTAAATTTTTACTTACCTGCGTCCTGGGTACGACGTTAAACTGCAACCTGAAAAAACAATTTTTGAGTCAATTTTTGGAAAGAAGGGAGGGAGGTGCAACAGTGCACGGGCCCTGAGCGACTAAAGCCAGACCAGGCAGTCAGCTCTACCAGACGGCCAGCGCCTGAGGAAGGCCATGATAGGCCGAAACGTTGCGCGTACGCCGTCTTTACGCTAGCTATTCAGCTTAGTGAAATTTTTGGAAAACCCACCACTTTCGGGTGGTGGACTAACCAAGGGCTAGGGGCCCCACCTGGATCCACTCTCTCGCAGAGAGTGCACCAGGTTTTCTCTTATGGAGAAAACTCTTTTTTCCTAAACCTAACCCTAACCCTAACCCTAACCCTACCCTAACCCTAACCCTAACCCTAACCCTAACCCTACCCTAACCCTAACCCTAACCCTAACCCTAACCTAACCCTAACCCTAACCCTAACCCTACCCTAACCCTAACCCTAACCCTAACCCTTACCCTTACCCTAACCCTAACCCTAACCCTAACCCTAAAACCTATTAATTGGACATTCTAAAATTCATATTTGATTAAAAACCATTCGGCGATTTAATTAGCGAACTCATAGGGAGGTGCAAGCAGTGCACGGGACTAAGACCAGAGTGACAGGCCATACGAGGCAGTCGACTCTTGACGGCCAGCGCCTGAGGAAGGCCTTCTAAGGCCGAAACGTTGCGCGAACGCCGTCTCATGCTAGCTATATGCTAAGTATAATTTTTGGACACCCCACCACCTTCGGGTGGTGGACCATCTAAGGGCTTGGGGGCCCACCCAGAGCACATCTTCTCGCAGAGAGTGCTCTGTTTTCTCCTTTGGGAGAACTCTTTATCTCAAACCTAACCCTAACCCTACCCTAACCCTAACCCTAACCCTACCCTAACCCTAACCCTAACCCTAACCCTAACCCTTACCCTAACCCTAACCCTAACCCTAACCCTAACCCCTAATTGGATGATTGCTCTAAATTGACCCACTAATTTGATGATTTGGCTTAACCCCTAATTTGGACGTCTATCCCTAACCCTAAATCTGTCCCTAACTGACCTCGATAAACCGATAAACCCTGAACCTAACCCTAGGCCTGACCCCGCTCCTCTTCGGAGGGGACGGGAATGACGGCCTGGGGTTGGGGAATGGGGGAAGGGGAAGAGGGAAGTGGGGGATGGGGGATGGGGAGGGGGTAGAAGAGCTATTCCCTAACCCTAGTTCTATCCCATATTTAATTCCCGTTTAATCCTAACCCTAACCCTGTACTCTGACCTAAAGCCCAGCCTGGGCCCCGATTGAAACCCATATTTGCTTTCACAGACTAATCTCAGCTCATCAGTTTTTTTAAAGCCATTTATTCTGCCATTTATTAGCCACCGAAGAGAAATTCCGGTAGAGCACATTTTGAAGGCCACTGTAAACAAGGATCCAGTTGAGCCAGGCCACTGTTGAAGGGTGCAGTTGAGCCAATTTATTCATGAATATCGCATATTAGCGCACATTGAAAAAGGATACGGCATGGAACAAGGCAAAGAACTCGATGAAGCCATAGATGAAGAACCTGAAAAAGAAGAAAGGAAGAGATTAGTGCGGCTAGGGATAAGGATCCGGCAGAGACAGTGGAACAAGGAAGAAGGAGAAAGACGGAAGGAGAGAAAGGAAGACTAGAGGAAAAGAGAAGAAAACTTACCTGAAAAAGAAAGGGATACTTACCTACAAACCTAGAAAAAGAAGAAAAAGAAAGCACTTACCTGCAAACAATCAGAACCTAAATTTTTAAGCCCTATAGTGCTAATTGAATTATACTTACCTGGAACCATCGTGAAAGGAAGGTATACTTACCGGAAGGAAAACTGTAGACAATCCCATATCGCGGACTACAGAGTAGATGATGGTAAGGTCCAATTTTTAACCGTCCTGGGTATGACGTTAAAGTGCATCCAACAGGGAGCAGTGGGCCTCCGGTGAGTAAGCCATACTAGGCTACTTACCTTCAGTCAACTGCGCCTGATGAAGGACCGTATCAGGTCCGAAACGTAGCGCCTACAGTTGACTGCTGACTATCTGGCAAGATAAGTCGAATTTTTTGAACCTCCCACCACCTCCGGGTGGTGGTCTTAGTCTAGGGGATCTGCCCATGTGCCCTCTCCGACAGCGGAGAGTGCACTAGGTTTTCTCTTTGGAGAAAACTCTTTTTTCCTTAAACCTATCCGGCCAGGTCCCGCGGAGTTGGTCATGGGATGTGGTCCCTTGGGCTTGAGCCCTTTGACCTGCTCGTAAGTCATTTTGGACACCCAACCCTAAGGCTTATCCTAAACCTAACCCCTAGCGGCTACACGCCTAAACCTAAGCCTAGGGGTAGGCACGCCTAAACTTAACCCATATTTGGTACCTAAACTTAACCCCTAATTGGATGATTGCTCTAAATTGACCCACTAATTTGATGATTTGGCTTAACCCCTAATTTGGACGTCTATCCCTAACCCTAAATCTGTCCCTAACTGACCTCGATAAACCGATAAACCCTGAACCTAACCCTAGGCCTGACCCCGCTCCTCTTCGGAGGGGACGGGAATGACGGCCTGGGGTTGGGGAATGGGGGAAGGGGAAGAGGGAAGTGGGGGATGGGGGATGGGGAGGGGGTAGAAGAGCTATTCCCTAACCCTAGTTCTATCCCATATTTAATTCCCGTTTAATCCTAACCCTAACCCTGTACTCTGACCTAAAGCCCAGCCTGGGCCCCGATTGAAACCCATATTTGCTTTCACAGACTAATCTCAGCTCATCAGTTTTTTTAAAGCCATTTATTCTGCCATTTATTAGCCACCGAAGAGAAATTCCGGTAGAGCACATTTTGAAGGCCACTGTAAACAAGGATCCAGTTGAGCCAGGCCACTGTTGAAGGGTGCAGTTGAGCCAATTTATTCATGAATATCGCATATTAGCGCACATTGAAAAAGGATACGGCATGGAACAAGGCAAAGAACTCGATGAAGCCATAGATGAAGAACCTGAAAAAGAAGAAAGGAAGAGATTAGTGCGGCTAGGGATAAGGATCCGGCAGAGACAGTGGAACAAGGAAGAAGGAGAAAGACGGAAGGAGAGAAAGGAAGACTAGAGGAAAAGAGAAGAAAACTTACCTGAAAAAGAAAGGGATACTTACCTACAAACCTAGAAAAAGAAGAAAAAGAAAGCACTTACCTGCAAACAATCAGAACCTAAATTTTTAAGCCCTATAGTGCTAATTGAATTATACTTACCTGGAACCATCGTGAAAGGAAGGTATACTTACCGGAAGGAAAACTGTAGACAATCCCATATCGCGGACTACAGAGTAGATGATGGTAAGGTCCAATTTTTAACCGTCCTGGGTATGACGTTAAAGTGCATCCAACAGGGAGCAGTGGGCCTCCGGTGAGTAAGCCATACTAGGCTACTTACCTTCAGTCAACTGCGCCTGATGAAGGACCGTATCAGGTCCGAAACGTAGCGCCTACAGTTGACTGCTGACTATCTGGCAAGATAAGTCGAATTTTTTGAACCTCCCACCACCTCCGGGTGGTGGTCTTAGTCTAGGGGATCTGCCCATGTGCCCTCTCCGACAGCGGAGAGTGCACTAGGTTTTCTCTTTGGAGAAAACTCTTTTTTCCTTAAACCTAACCCTAACCCTAACCCTAACCCTAACCCTACCCTAACCCTAACCCTAACCCTAACCCTACCCTAACCCTAACCCTAACCCTAACCCTAACCCTAACCCTAAACAAATACTTACCTCTTAATTGGAGCCCCTGTGGAGGAAAAAGAAAAAAGGAATCAATTCTACAATTTGGCGTGATAATACTATTTGAATAAGACTTACCTTCGGGTTGGTCTTCCCACCTGATGGAAAAATTCAGAAAATCCCATATTAGGGTCTGTCTAGTAGATGACGGTGGGTGACTATTTACAGGTAACAAATTAAAACCTAAAAAGCTATATCTAAGCATTCCAAATTAAACCCTATTAGGAAATACTAAATTTTTACTTACCTGCGTCCTGGGTACGACGTTAAACTGCAACCTGAAAAAACAATTTTTGAGTCAATTTTTGGAAAGAAGGGAGGGAGGTGCAACAGTGCACGGGCCCTGAGCGACTAAAGCCAGACCAGGCAGTCAGCTCTACCAGACGGCCAGCGCCTGAGGAAGGCCATGATAGGCCGAAACGTTGCGCGTACGCCGTCTTTACGCTAGCTATTCAGCTTAGTGAAATTTTTGGAAAACCCACCACTTTCGGGTGGTGGACTAACCAAGGGCTAGGGGCCCCACCTGGATCCACTCTCTCGCAGAGAGTGCACCAGGTTTTCTCTTATGGAGAAAACTCTTTTTTCCTAAACCTACCCGGCCAGGTCTCGGAGGGTGTGTGAAGGGATGTGGTCCCCTAGCCTTCGAGCCCTTTTTGCCTGTTGTTATTCCCTATTTGGACATGTACACCTAACCCTAACCCTATACTAAACCTAACCACTTCGATGGGCACGCCTAAGCCTAACCAATTCGGCCTTTACGCCTAAACTGAACCACTAATTCGGACTATTTGGAACTAGGCCTAACCCTAGCCTATCCTAACCCTAACCATAACCCCTTACCAACGTCTAAACTGAACCCCTGATTGTTTCAATCCCCTAAACTGGACCTAAACCCCAGTTCTATCCCATATTTAATTCCCGATCTCAGTATGTAACCTAGACCCTGTATCTAACACCTAAAGCCTAGCCTTGGCCCCTATCCAACCCAGTATTTGAGTTTTGGCCCTAATCTATGGCCCATCTGTCTTTCTACGCCATATGCTCAGCCAAAGGGATAGGCCGCCGAGGTAATATACCGGTTGAGCCACTATAAAGAAAGCCACTGACGAAAAATACCAGTTGAGCTAATATTTTATTGAACCGCTTGCGAGCGCGCATATGGGGATGGGGGGTGGGAGGCATCGAGTGGGCAGAAGACATGATGAAGCCTTGGCAATAGCACCTAAAGGAGAAGAAAAGAGAAGATTAGTGCGGCTACGGACAAGGATCCGGAGTAGAACAGAGGATCAAGGGAGAAGAAAGGAGACGGACGAGAAGAAAGGAAGACTGGAGGAATAAAGGAGAAGTACAGGAAGAACAGTATGAAGGAGGAAAGAAGACGGGGACAGGAAAGGAAGAAAAGAAGAACAAAAGGATAGAGGAGAAGGAAAGAGGATACTTACCTACCTGATCTGGAACCCTGTAAAAGGAAGAGAAAACAATTAATTGGACAAAAAACAAATACTTACCTCTTAATTGGAGCCCCTGTGGAGGAAAAAGAAAAAAGGAATCAATTCTACAATTTGGCGTGATAATACTATTTGAATAAGACTTACCTTCGGGTTGGTCTTCCCACCTGATGGAAAAATTCAGAAAATCCCATATTAGGGTCTGTCTAGTAGATGACGGTGGGTGACTATTTACAGGTAACAAATTAAAACCTAAAAAGCTATATCTAAGCATTCCAAATTAAACCCTATTAGGAAATACTAAATTTTTACTTACCTGCGTCCTGGGTACGACGTTAAACTGCAACCTGAAAAAACAATTTTTGAGTCAATTTTTGGAAAGAAGGGAGGGAGGTGCAACAGTGCACGGGCCCTGAGCGACTAAAGCCAGACCAGGCAGTCAGCTCTACCAGACGGCCAGCGCCTGAGGAAGGCCATGATAGGCCGAAACGTTGCGCGTACGCCGTCTTTACGCTAGCTATTCAGCTTAGTGAAATTTTTGGAAAACCCACCACTTTCGGGTGGTGGACTAACCAAGGGCTAGGGGCCCCACCTGGATCCACTCTCTCGCAGAGAGTGCACCAGGTTTTCTCTTATGGAGAAAACTCTTTTTTCCTAAACCTACCCGGCCAGGTCTCGGAGGGTGTGTGAAGGGATGTGGTCCCCTAGCCTTCGAGCCCTTTTTGCCTGTTGTTATTCCCTATTTGGACATGTACACCTAACCCTAACCCTATACTAAACCTAACCACTTCGATGGGCACGCCTAAGCCTAACCAATTCGGCCTTTACGCCTAAACTGAACCACTAATTCGGACTATTTGGAACTAGGCCTAACCCTAGCCTATCCTAACCCTAACCATAACCCCTTACCAACGTCTAAACTGAACCCCTGATTGTTTCAATCCCCTAAACTGGACCTAAACCCCAGTTCTATCCCATATTTAATTCCCGATCTCAGTATGTAACCTAGACCCTGTATCTAACACCTAAAGCCTAGCCTTGGCCCCTATCCAACCCAGTATTTGAGTTTTGGCCCTAATCTATGGCCCATCTGTCTTTCTACGCCATATGCTCAGCCAAAGGGATAGGCCGCCGAGGTAATATACCGGTTGAGCCACTATAAAGACGAAAAAGAAAGAAAGAAAAGGAAGACTGGAGGAATAAAGGAGAAGTACAGGAAGAACAGTATGAAGGAGGAAAGAAGACGGGGACAGGAAAGGAAGAAAAGAAGAACAAAAGGATAGAGGAGAAGGAAAGAGGATACTTACCTACCTGATCTGGAACCCTGTAAAAGGAAGAGAAAACAATTAATTGGACAAAAAACAAATACTTACCTCTTAATTGGAGCCCCTGTGGAGGAAAAAGAAAAAAGGAATCAATTCTACAATTTGGCGTGATAATACTATTTGAATAAGACTTACCTTCGGGTTGGTCTTCCCACCTGATGGAAAAATTCAGAAAATCCCATATTAGGGTCTGTCTAGTAGATGACGGTGGGTGACTATTTACAGGTAACAAATTAAAACCTAAAAAGCTATATCTAAGCATTCCAAATTAAACCCTATTAGGAAATACTAAATTTTTACTTACCTGCGTCCTGGGTACGACGTTAAACTGCAACCTGAAAAAACAATTTTTGAGTCAATTTTTGGAAAGAAGGGAGGGAGGTGCAACAGTGCACGGGCCCTGAGCGACTAAAGCCAGACCAGGCAGTCAGCTCTACCAGACGGCCAGCGCCTGAGGAAGGCCATGATAGGCCGAAACGTTGCGCGTACGCCGTCTTTACGCTAGCTATTCAGCTTAGTGAAATTTTTGGAAAACCCACCACTTTCGGGTGGTGGACTAACCAAGGGCTAGGGGCCCCACCTGGATCCACTCTCTCGCAGAGAGTGCACCAGGTTTTCTCTTATGGAGAAAACTCTTTTTTCCTAAACCTAACCCTAACCCTAACCCTAACCCTACCCTAACCCTAACCCTAACCCTAACCCTACCCTAACCCTAACCCTAACCCTAACCTAACCCTAACCCTAACCCTAACCCTAACCCTAACCCTACCCTAACCCTAACCCTAACCCTAACCCTAACCCTTACCCTTACCCTAACCCTAACCCTAACCCTAACCCTAACCCTAACCCTAAAACCTATTAATTGGACATTCTAAAATTCATATTTGATTAAAAACCATTCGGCGATTTAATTAGCGAACTCATAGGGAGGTGCAAGCAGTGCACGGGACTAAGACCAGAGTGACAGGCCATACGAGGCAGTCGACTCTTGACGGCCAGCGCCTGAGGAAGGCCTTCTAAGGCCGAAACGTTGCGCGAACGCCGTCTCATGCTAGCTATATGCTAAGTATAATTTTTGGACACCCCACCACCTTCGGGTGGTGGACCATCTAAGGGCTTGGGGGCCCACCCAGAGCACATCTTCTCGCAGAGAGTGCTCTGTTTTCTCCTTTGGGAGAACTCTTTATCTCAAACCTAACCCTAACCCTACCCTAACCCTAACCCTAACCCTACCCTAACCCTAACCCTAACCCTAACCCTAACCCTTACCCTAACCCTAACCCTAACCCTAACCCTAACCCTAACCCCTAATTGGATGATTGCTCTAAATTGACCCACTAATTTGATGATTTGGCTTAACCCCTAATTTGGACGTCTATCCCTAACCCTAAATCTGTCCCTAACTGACCTCGATAAACCGATAAACCCTGAACCTAACCCTAGGCCTGACCCCGCTCCTCTTCGGAGGGGACGGGAATGACGGCCTGGGGTTGGGGAATGGGGGAAGGGGAAGAGGGAAGTGGGGGATGGGGGATGGGGAGGGGGTAGAAGAGCTATTCCCTAACCCTAGTTCTATCCCATATTTAATTCCCGTTTAATCCTAACCCTAACCCTGTACTCTGACCTAAAGCCCAGCCTGGGCCCCGATTGAAACCCATATTTGCTTTCACAGACTAATCTCAGCTCATCAGTTTTTTTAAAGCCATTTATTCTGCCATTTATTAGCCACCGAAGAGAAATTCCGGTAGAGCACATTTTGAAGGCCACTGTAAACAAGGATCCAGTTGAGCCAGGCCACTGTTGAAGGGTGCAGTTGAGCCAATTTATTCATGAATATCGCATATTAGCGCACATTGAAAAAGGATACGGCATGGAACAAGGCAAAGAACTCGATGAAGCCATAGATGAAGAACCTGAAAAAGAAGAAAGGAAGAGATTAGTGCGGCTAGGGATAAGGATCCGGCAGAGACAGTGGAACAAGGAAGAAGGAGAAAGACGGAAGGAGAGAAAGGAAGACTAGAGGAAAAGAGAAGAAAACTTACCTGAAAAAGAAAGGGATACTTACCTACAAACCTAGAAAAAGAAGAAAAAGAAAGCACTTACCTGCAAACAATCAGAACCTAAATTTTTAAGCCCTATAGTGCTAATTGAATTATACTTACCTGGAACCATCGTGAAAGGAAGGTATACTTACCGGAAGGAAAACTGTAGACAATCCCATATCGCGGACTACAGAGTAGATGATGGTAAGGTCCAATTTTTAACCGTCCTGGGTATGACGTTAAAGTGCATCCAACAGGGAGCAGTGGGCCTCCGGTGAGTAAGCCATACTAGGCTACTTACCTTCAGTCAACTGCGCCTGATGAAGGACCGTATCAGGTCCGAAACGTAGCGCCTACAGTTGACTGCTGACTATCTGGCAAGATAAGTCGAATTTTTTGAACCTCCCACCACCTCCGGGTGGTGGTCTTAGTCTAGGGGATCTGCCCATGTGCCCTCTCCGACAGCGGAGAGTGCACTAGGTTTTCTCTTTGGAGAAAACTCTTTTTTCCTTAAACCTATCCGGCCAGGTCCCGCGGAGTTGGTCATGGGATGTGGTCCCTTGGGCTTGAGCCCTTTGACCTGCTCGTAAGTCATTTTGGACACCCAACCCTAAGGCTTATCCTAAACCTAACCCCTAGCGGCTACACGCCTAAACCTAAGCCTAGGGGTAGGCACGCCTAAACTTAACCCATATTTGGTACCTAAACTTAACCCCTAATTGGATGATTGCTCTAAATTGACCCACTAATTTGATGATTTGGCTTAACCCCTAATTTGGACGTCTATCCCTAACCCTAAATCTGTCCCTAACTGACCTCGATAAACCGATAAACCCTGAACCTAACCCTAGGCCTGACCCCGCTCCTCTTCGGAGGGGACGGGAATGACGGCCTGGGGTTGGGGAATGGGGGAAGGGGAAGAGGGAAGTGGGGGATGGGGGATGGGGAGGGGGTAGAAGAGCTATTCCCTAACCCTAGTTCTATCCCATATTTAATTCCCGTTTAATCCTAACCCTAACCCTGTACTCTGACCTAAAGCCCAGCCTGGGCCCCGATTGAAACCCATATTTGCTTTCACAGACTAATCTCAGCTCATCAGTTTTTTTAAAGCCATTTATTCTGCCATTTATTAGCCACCGAAGAGAAATTCCGGTAGAGCACATTTTGAAGGCCACTGTAAACAAGGATCCAGTTGAGCCAGGCCACTGTTGAAGGGTGCAGTTGAGCCAATTTATTCATGAATATCGCATATTAGCGCACATTGAAAAAGGATACGGCATGGAACAAGGCAAAGAACTCGATGAAGCCATAGATGAAGAACCTGAAAAAGAAGAAAGGAAGAGATTAGTGCGGCTAGGGATAAGGATCCGGCAGAGACAGTGGAACAAGGAAGAAGGAGAAAGACGGAAGGAGAGAAAGGAAGACTAGAGGAAAAGAGAAGAAAACTTACCTGAAAAAGAAAGGGATACTTACCTACAAACCTAGAAAAAGAAGAAAAAGAAAGCACTTACCTGCAAACAATCAGAACCTAAATTTTTAAGCCCTATAGTGCTAATTGAATTATACTTACCTGGAACCATCGTGAAAGGAAGGTATACTTACCGGAAGGAAAACTGTAGACAATCCCATATCGCGGACTACAGAGTAGATGATGGTAAGGTCCAATTTTTAACCGTCCTGGGTATGACGTTAAAGTGCATCCAACAGGGAGCAGTGGGCCTCCGGTGAGTAAGCCATACTAGGCTACTTACCTTCAGTCAACTGCGCCTGATGAAGGACCGTATCAGGTCCGAAACGTAGCGCCTACAGTTGACTGCTGACTATCTGGCAAGATAAGTCGAATTTTTTGAACCTCCCACCACCTCCGGGTGGTGGTCTTAGTCTAGGGGATCTGCCCATGTGCCCTCTCCGACAGCGGAGAGTGCACTAGGTTTTCTCTTTGGAGAAAACTCTTTTTTCCTTAAACCTATCCGGCCAGGTCCCGCGGAGTTGGTCATGGGATGTGGTCCCTTGGGCTTGAGCCCTTTGACCTGCTCGTAAGTCATTTTGGACACCCAACCCTAAGGCTTATCCTAAACCTAACCCCTAGCGGCTACACGCCTAAACCTAAGCCTAGGGGTAGGCACGCCTAAACTTAACCCATATTTGGTACCTAAACTTAACCCCTAATTGGATGATTGCTCTAAATTGACCCACTAATTTGATGATTTGGCTTAACCCCTAATTTGGACGTCTATCCCTAACCCTAAATCTGTCCCTAACTGACCTCGATAAACCGATAAACCCTGAACCTAACCCTAGGCCTGACCCCGCTCCTCTTCGGAGGGGACGGGAATGACGGCCTGGGGTTGGGGAATGGGGGAAGGGGAAGAGGGAAGTGGGGGATGGGGGATGGGGAGGGGGTAGAAGAGCTATTCCCTAACCCTAGTTCTATCCCATATTTAATTCCCGTTTAATCCTAACCCTAACCCTGTACTCTGACCTAAAGCCCAGCCTGGGCCCCGATTGAAACCCATATTTGCTTTCACAGACTAATCTCAGCTCATCAGTTTTTTTAAAGCCATTTATTCTGCCATTTATTAGCCACCGAAGAGAAATTCCGGTAGAGCACATTTTGAAGGCCACTGTAAACAAGGATCCAGTTGAGCCAGGCCACTGTTGAAGGGTGCAGTTGAGCCAATTTATTCATGAATATCGCATATTAGCGCACATTGAAAAAGGATACGGCATGGAACAAGGCAAAGAACTCGATGAAGCCATAGATGAAGAACCTGAAAAAGAAGAAAGGAAGAGATTAGTGCGGCTAGGGATAAGGATCCGGCAGAGACAGTGGAACAAGGAAGAAGGAGAAAGACGGAAGGAGAGAAAGGAAGACTAGAGGAAAAGAGAAGAAAACTTACCTGAAAAAGAAAGGGATACTTACCTACAAACCTAGAAAAAGAAGAAAAAGAAAGCACTTACCTGCAAACAATCAGAACCTAAATTTTTAAGCCCTATAGTGCTAATTGAATTATACTTACCTGGAACCATCGTGAAAGGAAGGTATACTTACCGGAAGGAAAACTGTAGACAATCCCATATCGCGGACTACAGAGTAGATGATGGTAAGGTCCAATTTTTAACCGTCCTGGGTATGACGTTAAAGTGCATCCAACAGGGAGCAGTGGGCCTCCGGTGAGTAAGCCATACTAGGCTACTTACCTTCAGTCAACTGCGCCTGATGAAGGACCGTATCAGGTCCGAAACGTAGCGCCTACAGTTGACTGCTGACTATCTGGCAAGATAAGTCGAATTTTTTGAACCTCCCACCACCTCCGGGTGGTGGTCTTAGTCTAGGGGATCTGCCCATGTGCCCTCTCCGACAGCGGAGAGTGCACTAGGTTTTCTCTTTGGAGAAAACTCTTTTTTCCTTAAACCTATCCGGCCAGGTCCCGCGGAGTTGGTCATGGGATGTGGTCCCTTGGGCTTGAGCCCTTTGACCTGCTCGTAAGTCATTTTGGACACCCAACCCTAAGGCTTATCCTAAACCTAACCCCTAGCGGCTACACGCCTAAACCTAAGCCTAGGGGTAGGCACGCCTAAACTTAACCCATATTTGGTACCTAAACTTAACCCCTAATTGGATGATTGCTCTAAATTGACCCACTAATTTGATGATTTGGCTTAACCCCTAATTTGGACGTCTATCCCTAACCCTAAATCTGTCCCTAACTGACCTCGATAAACCGATAAACCCTGAACCTAACCCTAGGCCTGACCCCGCTCCTCTTCGGAGGGGACGGGAATGACGGCCTGGGGTTGGGGAATGGGGGAAGGGGAAGAGGGAAGTGGGGGATGGGGGATGGGGAGGGGGTAGAAGAGCTATTCCCTAACCCTAGTTCTATCCCATATTTAATTCCCGTTTAATCCTAACCCTAACCCTGTACTCTGACCTAAAGCCCAGCCTGGGCCCCGATTGAAACCCATATTTGCTTTCACAGACTAATCTCAGCTCATCAGTTTTTTTAAAGCCATTTATTCTGCCATTTATTAGCCACCGAAGAGAAATTCCGGTAGAGCACATTTTGAAGGCCACTGTAAACAAGGATCCAGTTGAGCCAGGCCACTGTTGAAGGGTGCAGTTGAGCCAATTTATTCATGAATATCGCATATTAGCGCACATTGAAAAAGGATACGGCATGGAACAAGGCAAAGAACTCGATGAAGCCATAGATGAAGAACCTGAAAAAGAAGAAAGGAAGAGATTAGTGCGGCTAGGGATAAGGATCCGGCAGAGACAGTGGAACAAGGAAGAAGGAGAAAGACGGAAGGAGAGAAAGGAAGACTAGAGGAAAAGAGAAGAAAACTTACCTGAAAAAGAAAGGGATACTTACCTACAAACCTAGAAAAAGAAGAAAAAGAAAGCACTTACCTGCAAACAATCAGAACCTAAATTTTTAAGCCCTATAGTGCTAATTGAATTATACTTACCTGGAACCATCGTGAAAGGAAGGTATACTTACCGGAAGGAAAACTGTAGACAATCCCATATCGCGGACTACAGAGTAGATGATGGTAAGGTCCAATTTTTAACCGTCCTGGGTATGACGTTAAAGTGCATCCAACAGGGAGCAGTGGGCCTCCGGTGAGTAAGCCATACTAGGCTACTTACCTTCAGTCAACTGCGCCTGATGAAGGACCGTATCAGGTCCGAAACGTAGCGCCTACAGTTGACTGCTGACTATCTGGCAAGATAAGTCGAATTTTTTGAACCTCCCACCACCTCCGGGTGGTGGTCTTAGTCTAGGGGATCTGCCCATGTGCCCTCTCCGACAGCGGAGAGTGCACTAGGTTTTCTCTTTGGAGAAAACTCTTTTTTCCTTAAACCTATCCGGCCAGGTCCCGCGGAGTTGGTCATGGGATGTGGTCCCTTGGGCTTGAGCCCTTTGACCTGCTCGTAAGTCATTTTGGACACCCAACCCTAAGGCTTATCCTAAACCTAACCCCTAGCGGCTACACGCCTAAACCTAAGCCTAGGGGTAGGCACGCCTAAACTTAACCCATATTTGGTACCTAAACTTAACCCCTAATTGGATGATTGCTCTAAATTGACCCACTAATTTGATGATTTGGCTTAACCCCTAATTTGGACGTCTATCCCTAACCCTAAATCTGTCCCTAACTGACCTCGATAAACCGATAAACCCTGAACCTAACCCTAGGCCTGACCCCGCTCCTCTTCGGAGGGGACGGGAATGACGGCCTGGGGTTGGGGAATGGGGGAAGGGGAAGAGGGAAGTGGGGGATGGGGGATGGGGAGGGGGTAGAAGAGCTATTCCCTAACCCTAGTTCTATCCCATATTTAATTCCCGTTTAATCCTAACCCTAACCCTGTACTCTGACCTAAAGCCCAGCCTGGGCCCCGATTGAAACCCATATTTGCTTTCACAGACTAATCTCAGCTCATCAGTTTTTTTAAAGCCATTTATTCTGCCATTTATTAGCCACCGAAGAGAAATTCCGGTAGAGCACATTTTGAAGGCCACTGTAAACAAGGATCCAGTTGAGCCAGGCCACTGTTGAAGGGTGCAGTTGAGCCAATTTATTCATGAATATCGCATATTAGCGCACATTGAAAAAGGATACGGCATGGAACAAGGCAAAGAACTCGATGAAGCCATAGATGAAGAACCTGAAAAAGAAGAAAGGAAGAGATTAGTGCGGCTAGGGATAAGGATCCGGCAGAGACAGTGGAACAAGGAAGAAGGAGAAAGACGGAAGGAGAGAAAGGAAGACTAGAGGAAAAGAGAAGAAAACTTACCTGAAAAAGAAAGGGATACTTACCTACAAACCTAGAAAAAGAAGAAAAAGAAAGCACTTACCTGCAAACAATCAGAACCTAAATTTTTAAGCCCTATAGTGCTAATTGAATTATACTTACCTGGAACCATCGTGAAAGGAAGGTATACTTACCGGAAGGAAAACTGTAGACAATCCCATATCGCGGACTACAGAGTAGATGATGGTAAGGTCCAATTTTTAACCGTCCTGGGTATGACGTTAAAGTGCATCCAACAGGGAGCAGTGGGCCTCCGGTGAGTAAGCCATACTAGGCTACTTACCTTCAGTCAACTGCGCCTGATGAAGGACCGTATCAGGTCCGAAACGTAGCGCCTACAGTTGACTGCTGACTATCTGGCAAGATAAGTCGAATTTTTTGAACCTCCCACCACCTCCGGGTGGTGGTCTTAGTCTAGGGGATCTGCCCATGTGCCCTCTCCGACAGCGGAGAGTGCACTAGGTTTTCTCTTTGGAGAAAACTCTTTTTTCCTTAAACCTATCCGGCCAGGTCCCGCGGAGTTGGTCATGGGATGTGGTCCCTTGGGCTTGAGCCCTTTGACCTGCTCGTAAGTCATTTTGGACACCCAACCCTAAGGCTTATCCTAAACCTAACCCCTAGCGGCTACACGCCTAAACCTAAGCCTAGGGGTAGGCACGCCTAAACTTAACCCATATTTGGTACCTAAACTTAACCCCTAATTGGATGATTGCTCTAAATTGACCCACTAATTTGATGATTTGGCTTAACCCCTAATTTGGACGTCTATCCCTAACCCTAAATCTGTCCCTAACTGACCTCGATAAACCGATAAACCCTGAACCTAACCCTAGGCCTGACCCCGCTCCTCTTCGGAGGGGACGGGAATGACGGCCTGGGGTTGGGGAATGGGGGAAGGGGAAGAGGGAAGTGGGGGATGGGGGATGGGGAGGGGGTAGAAGAGCTATTCCCTAACCCTAGTTCTATCCCATATTTAATTCCCGTTTAATCCTAACCCTAACCCTGTACTCTGACCTAAAGCCCAGCCTGGGCCCCGATTGAAACCCATATTTGCTTTCACAGACTAATCTCAGCTCATCAGTTTTTTTAAAGCCATTTATTCTGCCATTTATTAGCCACCGAAGAGAAATTCCGGTAGAGCACATTTTGAAGGCCACTGTAAACAAGGATCCAGTTGAGCCAGGCCACTGTTGAAGGGTGCAGTTGAGCCAATTTATTCATGAATATCGCATATTAGCGCACATTGAAAAAGGATACGGCATGGAACAAGGCAAAGAACTCGATGAAGCCATAGATGAAGAACCTGAAAAAGAAGAAAGGAAGAGATTAGTGCGGCTAGGGATAAGGATCCGGCAGAGACAGTGGAACAAGGAAGAAGGAGAAAGACGGAAGGAGAGAAAGGAAGACTAGAGGAAAAGAGAAGAAAACTTACCTGAAAAAGAAAGGGATACTTACCTACAAACCTAGAAAAAGAAGAAAAAGAAAGCACTTACCTGCAAACAATCAGAACCTAAATTTTTAAGCCCTATAGTGCTAATTGAATTATACTTACCTGGAACCATCGTGAAAGGAAGGTATACTTACCGGAAGGAAAACTGTAGACAATCCCATATCGCGGACTACAGAGTAGATGATGGTAAGGTCCAATTTTTAACCGTCCTGGGTATGACGTTAAAGTGCATCCAACAGGGAGCAGTGGGCCTCCGGTGAGTAAGCCATACTAGGCTACTTACCTTCAGTCAACTGCGCCTGATGAAGGACCGTATCAGGTCCGAAACGTAGCGCCTACAGTTGACTGCTGACTATCTGGCAAGATAAGTCGAATTTTTTGAACCTCCCACCACCTCCGGGTGGTGGTCTTAGTCTAGGGGATCTGCCCATGTGCCCTCTCCGACAGCGGAGAGTGCACTAGGTTTTCTCTTTGGAGAAAACTCTTTTTTCCTTAAACCTATCCGGCCAGGTCCCGCGGAGTTGGTCATGGGATGTGGTCCCTTGGGCTTGAGCCCTTTGACCTGCTCGTAAGTCATTTTGGACACCCAACCCTAAGGCTTATCCTAAACCTAACCCCTAGCGGCTACACGCCTAAACCTAAGCCTAGGGGTAGGCACGCCTAAACTTAACCCATATTTGGTACCTAAACTTAACCCCTAATTGGATGATTGCTCTAAATTGACCCACTAATTTGATGATTTGGCTTAACCCCTAATTTGGACGTCTATCCCTAACCCTAAATCTGTCCCTAACTGACCTCGATAAACCGATAAACCCTGAACCTAACCCTAGGCCTGACCCCGCTCCTCTTCGGAGGGGACGGGAATGACGGCCTGGGGTTGGGGAATGGGGGAAGGGGAAGAGGGAAGTGGGGGATGGGGGATGGGGAGGGGGTAGAAGAGCTATTCCCTAACCCTAGTTCTATCCCATATTTAATTCCCGTTTAATCCTAACCCTAACCCTGTACTCTGACCTAAAGCCCAGCCTGGGCCCCGATTGAAACCCATATTTGCTTTCACAGACTAATCTCAGCTCATCAGTTTTTTTAAAGCCATTTATTCTGCCATTTATTAGCCACCGAAGAGAAATTCCGGTAGAGCACATTTTGAAGGCCACTGTAAACAAGGATCCAGTTGAGCCAGGCCACTGTTGAAGGGTGCAGTTGAGCCAATTTATTCATGAATATCGCATATTAGCGCACATTGAAAAAGGATACGGCATGGAACAAGGCAAAGAACTCGATGAAGCCATAGATGAAGAACCTGAAAAAGAAGAAAGGAAGAGATTAGTGCGGCTAGGGATAAGGATCCGGCAGAGACAGTGGAACAAGGAAGAAGGAGAAAGACGGAAGGAGAGAAAGGAAGACTAGAGGAAAAGAGAAGAAAACTTACCTGAAAAAGAAAGGGATACTTACCTACAAACCTAGAAAAAGAAGAAAAAGAAAGCACTTACCTGCAAACAATCAGAACCTAAATTTTTAAGCCCTATAGTGCTAATTGAATTATACTTACCTGGAACCATCGTGAAAGGAAGGTATACTTACCGGAAGGAAAACTGTAGACAATCCCATATCGCGGACTACAGAGTAGATGATGGTAAGGTCCAATTTTTAACCGTCCTGGGTATGACGTTAAAGTGCATCCAACAGGGAGCAGTGGGCCTCCGGTGAGTAAGCCATACTAGGCTACTTACCTTCAGTCAACTGCGCCTGATGAAGGACCGTATCAGGTCCGAAACGTAGCGCCTACAGTTGACTGCTGACTATCTGGCAAGATAAGTCGAATTTTTTGAACCTCCCACCACCTCCGGGTGGTGGTCTTAGTCTAGGGGATCTGCCCATGTGCCCTCTCCGACAGCGGAGAGTGCACTAGGTTTTCTCTTTGGAGAAAACTCTTTTTTCCTTAAACCTATCCGGCCAGGTCCCGCGGAGTTGGTCATGGGATGTGGTCCCTTGGGCTTGAGCCCTTTGACCTGCTCGTAAGTCATTTTGGACACCCAACCCTAAGGCTTATCCTAAACCTAACCCCTAGCGGCTACACGCCTAAACCTAAGCCTAGGGGTAGGCACGCCTAAACTTAACCCATATTTGGTACCTAAACTTAACCCCTAATTGGATGATTGCTCTAAATTGACCCACTAATTTGATGATTTGGCTTAACCCCTAATTTGGACGTCTATCCCTAACCCTAAATCTGTCCCTAACTGACCTCGATAAACCGATAAACCCTGAACCTAACCCTAGGCCTGACCCCGCTCCTCTTCGGAGGGGACGGGAATGACGGCCTGGGGTTGGGGAATGGGGGAAGGGGAAGAGGGAAGTGGGGGATGGGGGATGGGGAGGGGGTAGAAGAGCTATTCCCTAACCCTAGTTCTATCCCATATTTAATTCCCGTTTAATCCTAACCCTAACCCTGTACTCTGACCTAAAGCCCAGCCTGGGCCCCGATTGAAACCCATATTTGCTTTCACAGACTAATCTCAGCTCATCAGTTTTTTTAAAGCCATTTATTCTGCCATTTATTAGCCACCGAAGAGAAATTCCGGTAGAGCACATTTTGAAGGCCACTGTAAACAAGGATCCAGTTGAGCCAGGCCACTGTTGAAGGGTGCAGTTGAGCCAATTTATTCATGAATATCGCATATTAGCGCACATTGAAAAAGGATACGGCATGGAACAAGGCAAAGAACTCGATGAAGCCATAGATGAAGAACCTGAAAAAGAAGAAAGGAAGAGATTAGTGCGGCTAGGGATAAGGATCCGGCAGAGACAGTGGAACAAGGAAGAAGGAGAAAGACGGAAGGAGAGAAAGGAAGACTAGAGGAAAAGAGAAGAAAACTTACCTGAAAAAGAAAGGGATACTTACCTACAAACCTAGAAAAAGAAGAAAAAGAAAGCACTTACCTGCAAACAATCAGAACCTAAATTTTTAAGCCCTATAGTGCTAATTGAATTATACTTACCTGGAACCATCGTGAAAGGAAGGTATACTTACCGGAAGGAAAACTGTAGACAATCCCATATCGCGGACTACAGAGTAGATGATGGTAAGGTCCAATTTTTAACCGTCCTGGGTATGACGTTAAAGTGCATCCAACAGGGAGCAGTGGGCCTCCGGTGAGTAAGCCATACTAGGCTACTTACCTTCAGTCAACTGCGCCTGATGAAGGACCGTATCAGGTCCGAAACGTAGCGCCTACAGTTGACTGCTGACTATCTGGCAAGATAAGTCGAATTTTTTGAACCTCCCACCACCTCCGGGTGGTGGTCTTAGTCTAGGGGATCTGCCCATGTGCCCTCTCCGACAGCGGAGAGTGCACTAGGTTTTCTCTTTGGAGAAAACTCTTTTTTCCTTAAACCTAACCCTAACCCTAACCCTAACCCTAACCCTACCCTAACCCTAACCCTAACCCTAACCCTAACCCTTACCCTAACCCTAACCCTAACCCTAACCCTAACCCTTACCCTAACCCTAACCCTAACCCTTACCCTTACCCTTACCCTAACCCTAACCCTAACCCTAACCCTTACCCTAACCCTAACCCTAACCCTAACCCTAACCCTGGCTCTAATACTAAACCTAATCTGAACCCTAATCTGAACCCTAAACCTAACCCTAATTCGGCCCTAATTCTAAACCTAACCATAACCTAAATTCTAAACCTAACCCTAATTTGGCCCCAATTCTAACCCTAACCTAAATTCTATTCCTAAACCTAACCCTAATTTGGCCCCAATTCTAACCCTAACCTAAATTCTATTCCTAAACCTAACCCTGATTTGGCCCTAATTCTAAACCTAACCCTAACCCTAATCTGAACCCTAAACCTAACCCTAATTTGGCCCCAAAACCTAAACCTAACCCTAACATAAATTCTACTCCTAAACTTAACCCTAATTTGGCCCTAATTCTAAACCTAACCCTAACCCTAATCTGAACCCTAAACCTAACCCTAATTTGGCCCCAATTCTAACCCTAACCTAAATTCTATTCCTAAACCTAACCCTAATTTGGCCCCAATTCTAACCCTAACCTAAATTCTATTCCTAAACCTAACCCTAATTTGGCCCTAATTCTAAACCTAACCATAACCCTAATCTGAACCCTAAACCTAACCCTAATCTGGCCCTAATTTCTATTCCTAAACATAACCCTAATTTGGCCCTAATTCTAAACCTAATTTGGCACTAACATTCAATTCTAATCATAACCCTATTCGGTCCTAAACATAACCCTAATATTATTATTTTTTTTCTTTTTTTCTTATTTTCATTAACCTGAAATTGCGTATAATGATAAAAAACTTTTTCATTAAAAATTTAAATACAAACTTAAAAACCATTAAAAATCTAAAAAAATAATAAAAAAACAATAAAAATCTAAAACAATCTTTAAAAACCCTAAAAAAATCTTTAAAAACACTTTAAAACACTATTAAAAACATTAAAAACACTATTAAAAACATTAAGAAATTTAAGAAATGTATAAACATTAATATTGTAAAAACATAATTTAATTTAATTAAAAAACCATTAAAAAATTAAAATCAGTTCATATTAAGTTCAAATGTATTAAAAAACCAATGGGTTTTTCTTATTTTCTATTTTATTATAAAATGCAAAAGTGCAAATGCGTTCATCGCTTTTTTCGTTTTTTGAATATAAAGCCGGGCTGAGCAGCCAGAAGGCTCATTTCACTTTCGGACTTCAAGAGAGCAACATCTATTTTTTTTCCACAGCTACTCAGCTTGCATTTAGTTATTTTGTGCCACAAGAAACCTGAGGAAGACCCAGAGGAGGGTCGAAACGTCGTTTCAGTTGGCACACTTCCTTTGTTTGTTGTTTATTTTTGTTTTTGTTTTTATTAATAAATAAATAAATAATTATTATACATAAATAAATAAATAGTATAAATAAATAAATAAGTTGATTAAAACACAATATTATAAATACACAATTAATAGATACAGAAATAAATATACAATAAATAAATACTTACCACTTACCTGATGGCGGACAGTTGGACAACAGTCCGCCGCAACAATCGGGGGGGACAGCGTCCCCCCTACTTTTATAGAGGGACCCGGCGGGACGGCGACCGCTATGGCGGGAGGGCCAGAGCTCCTTCCCCTTCCTATGGAAGGGGAAACTACTTCCGCAACCCTAACCCTAACCCTACCCTAACCCTAACCCTAACCCTAACCCTACCCTAACCCTAACCCTAACCCTAACCCTTACCCTAACCCTAACCCTAACCCTAACCCTAACCCTACCCTACCCTAACCCTAACCCTAACCCTTACCCTAACCCTAACCCTAACCCTAACCCTAACCCATAATTCGGAACTAACCCTAACCCTATCCTAACCCTAAACCTAACCTAACCCCTTTCCAACGCCTAAACTGAACCCTGGCTCTGTTTCTATCCCTTTTATGGATCCCTAACCACAGTCCTATCAACTAACGCCTAAAGCCTAGCCTGGGCCCCGATCGGAAACAGTATTTAATTTCTCCCACTAATCTCAGCCCATCAGTCACTTTAAGCCATTTACTCTGTCTAAAAGTTAGGGACAAGAAGCCGCCGAAGAGTAATACCGGTTGAGCTGTTATAAAGAAGGCCACTGACGCAAATACCAGTAGAGCCAATATTTTATTAGAGACCGCTTTTGAGCGCTTATATGGGGATGGGGGGTTTAGACATTGAGAAACGTTAAACTGCATCCTGAAAAGAAAGAAATTTTAATTAGGCAATAAATTAAACAAGCAATAAATTGGCACAACTAAAACACTAATTGGATACTTACCCGGGAAAAACCTGTGGAGAAAACAATTTTTGAAAAAATAATTTTTGGGAAGGGAGGTGCAGCAGTGCACGGGCACTAGAGTGACTTACGCCATATCAGGCAGTCATCTCTCAAAGACGGCCAGCGCCTGAGGAAGGCCTGACGTGGCCGAAACGTTGCGCGAAAGCCGTCTACACGCTAGCAAAAACACGCTAAGTGTAAATTTTTGGATCCCCCACCACCTTCGGGTGGTGGAACATCTTTAAGGGCTTAGAGGCCTACCCTAATCATGCTCTCACAGCAGAGAGTGCACCGTTCTCTCCTTAGGGAGGGAACTCTTTTCCTAAACCTATCCTTGCCAGGTCTCGGGGAGTGTGTGATGGGTTTGCCTTTGAGCCCTGGAGCCCCTTCTAGCCTGCTTCTAATCCCTAATTGGACATTTACACCTACCCCTAATCCCTGATTCTAAACCTAACCAATTCGACCTATTGCCTAAACCTAACCAATTCGTTTTTATCGCCTAACCCTAGCCACTTATTTGGACATAATTCGGAACTAACCCTAACCCTATCCTAACCCTAAACCTAACCTAACCCCTTTCCAACGCCTAAACTGAACCCTGGCTCTGTTTCTATCCCTTTTATGGATCCCTAACCACAGTCCTATCAACTAACGCCTAAAGCCTAGCCTGGGCCCCGATCGGAAACAGTATTTAATTTCTCCCACTAATCTCAGCCCATCAGTCACTTTAAGCCATTTACTCTGTCTAAAAGTTAGGGACAAGAAGCCGCCGAAGAGTAATACCGGTTGAGCTGTTATAAAGAAGGCCACTGACGCAAATACCAGTAGAGCCAATATTTTATTAGAGACCGCTTTTGAGCGCTTATATGGGGATGGGGGGTTTAGACATTGAGAAGGCCAGTGGACTTGATGAAGCCGTGAACCTAGTACCTGAAAGTAAAGAAAGAAGAAGATTAGTTGCGGCTAAGGACAAGGATCCGGTACAGAAGAAGGACTGGAGGAAGAAAGGACAGGAAGAACAGAAGACAAAGGAGTAAGAAGACGGGGACAAGAAAGGAAGAAAGGAAGGATAGAGGAGAAGGAAGAAAAGGAGGAAGAGAAAGAAAAGAGGATACTTACCTCACTCACCTGATCTGGAACCCTGTAAAAAAGGAAGAAAAAGAAATTAAAGCTCATATTGAAGACATCAAAAACACTAATTGGCATAACTTACCTCCGCGTCCTGGGTACGACGTTAAACTGCATCCTGAAAAGAAAGAAATTTTAATTAGGCAATAAATTAAACAAGCAATAAATTGGCACAACTAAAACACTAATTGGATACTTACCCGGGAAAAACCTGTGGAGAAAACAATTTTTGAAAAAATAATTTTTGGGAAGGGAGGTGCAGCAGTGCACGGGCACTAGAGTGACTTACGCCATATCAGGCAGTCATCTCTCAAAGACGGCCAGCGCCTGAGGAAGGCCTGACGTGGCCGAAACGTTGCGCGAAAGCCGTCTACACGCTAGCAAAAACACGCTAAGTGTAAATTTTTGGATCCCCCACCACCTTCGGGTGGTGGAACATCTTTAAGGGCTTAGAGGCCTACCCTAATCATGCTCTCACAGCAGAGAGTGCACCGTTCTCTCCTTAGGGAGGGAACTCTTTTCCTAAACCTAACCCTAACCCTAACCCTAACCCTACCCTAAACCCTTACCCTAACCCTAACCCTAACCCTAACCCTAACCCTAAAGGCCCCACATCCTCCCACACCACCCAGCTGGAAACCAAGGTGTTTTTCAAAGAGACAGACACACACGCCCTGCTCTTCAAGACCAGTTTTCACCCCAAACACACCTTCAGGGGGATTGTGAAGTCGCAACTCCTCCGCTTCTCCCGCATCTGCACAGTCCAGGCCGACTTCTTTGAGGCGACCCGGACCCTCTTCCGGGCCCTCAGACCCAGGGGCTACTCCCGGTCCTTCCTCCGGGGGTGCTTAAAAACATTTAAAGACACAAAGGTCAGAGACACCAGGGAAATCATTCCCTTTACATCCACATTCTCCACTATGAGCACACTTTTCAACAAGACACTCAAACACAATTTTAACGCTCTCATCCCCAACTCAGGAATTCTTGACAATTTTAAACTCATTGCGGCCTACCGCAAGAACAAAAACTTAAAGGACCTCCTGGTCAGAGCCAAATTGCCCCCCATAGTGCCCCCACACACACCCACTAGATTAGACCAGCTTAAGACAGCCTTTTGTGTCCTCTCGTACGCACGTAACCAGTCTTCCCAGAACCTCTACAGGATCAGCCAGAGAATCGGCCCCGGTGACACCAACTGCGTGTACCTCCTCTTCTGCTCCACCTGCGGCAAACAATACGTGGGGGAGACAAAGAACAGCATCCTCACCCGCCTGTGGCAGCACCGGTACAACGCTGCCCACAATCAGCGGACAGACACCCCCCTGATGCAGCACGCCAGCCTCCACGACTGGTCGGCCTTCAAGGTCGCCGGGCTGCAGAAAAACCGACATTGGTCGGACAGGGAGAGGAGGGCCTGCGAGAGGTCGTGGATCTTCCGCCTGGGCACCAGAGACCCACACGGCCTCAACCTGCAGTACAGACCCCACACCCTGTGACACAGACACACAGCAGCACCACCACAGGACAGAATGGACCTGAGCCTCTCCGGCTCGCTCTCTCTCTCTCTCTCTCTCTCTTTCACACACACCCTATCTTCATCTTTCTGTCTCTCCTCTCACTCTCTCACACACATCCACACACTGACATTCTTTTTCTTTCTTTTTTTCTTTTTTTCTTTTTTTTCCTTTTTTGTCTTTTTTTCTAGCCCCAACCCTGACCCTAACCCTTAACCTAACCCCTTGGACCCCACGCCTAAACTGAAGGTCACTGACCCCACGCCTAACCCTAACCTCCACGCCTAAGCTGAAGGTCACTGACCCCACGCCTAACCCTAACCTCCACGCCTAAACTGAAGGTCACTGACCCCACGCCTAACCCTAACCTCCACGCCTAAACTGAAGGTCACTGACCCCACGCCTAACCCTAACCTCCACGCCTAAACTGAAGGTCACTGACCCCACGCCTAAACATTAGGTCACTGACCCCCTGACTTGCCCACCCTCCCTCTTTTTCTAACCCTAACCCAGGCCCTCACACTAAACCCAACCTCAGTGCCCCCACACCTAACCACAAGGCCCCCCACCTCACGCCTAATCTGAAGGCCAATTGCCCCCCTCCCCCCTCTCCCCCTCTCCTTGCTCACCCCCTCTCCCTCTCTCTCTCTCTCTCTCTCTCACACACACACACACACACACACACACACACACACACACACACACACACACACACACACACACACACTTCTTTCCTCTCCTTCACACTCTCACTCACCTCCTGATGGCCGCACGCCGCCGACCGGAGCCCCACACGGGCCTTCCCAGCATCCTGCCAAAGACTAGAGAAAAGTTGAAATGTGGTTTCATTCATGTATTCGTACCTGAGGCTCATGCACGCTCTCCACCTTGACCATGTACCCACTGTATTTTTAGTTCGGTTCTTTAACTTTAATTGTACTTACACTGTTTGCCCAATAGTGGGCACTGTTTACCTGGCCAGACAGAGAGGGCTTGCCAGGAACAGCTCTCCGCGAACCTGGCCAACTCTCGCGGGGTCCCCCGAGACTCTCGGCCCCACGGGAGCGACCAATCGGAGCCACCCCTGGCTCCCCGCTCTTTTCGAGCAACCACAGCGCTCTGCAAAAAGCAATCGGCATTCATCACCGCTCGTTTTCAGTGATTTATGCATGTTACAATCATTCTGCAATTTTTTTGTTCATCGTTCTTGTTGCCTAGCCTGAAGAAGACCCAGCAGGGTCGAAACGTCGCGATCAGGCAACATTTCACCCGCCTTTTCTTTCTTTTTTAATTTTTTTTCAAATTTCATGCAGCACTTTTTTGCTCCCATGGCTCCCCTCCTGGGACTTTGTAAATAAAATTCCTGTCCAATAAATCACCCTGAACTATCACTGGACTCTGCAACTCTTCATCCTGCCCGGGTAAGAGAACTTTTTTTCACCCCCCACGCTGCAACCCCTCGGGCGAGACTTACGGCTCGACCCGCTAGCATGAGCAGCTACTTCCGGGACGATCGCCATGACCGGGGGCGCCCCCAGCCCCCGGCGAACCAGCGCCGGCATCGGGATTGGAGCCGGGGGGCACGGATGGACCGTGCCATCCCCGATCCCCCCTTACGGGGGGACCGGGCACAACACCCTCGTCCTAACCCTAACCCTAACCCTAACCCAACCCTAACCCTAACCCTAACCCTAACCCTAACCCCTAACCCTAACCCTAACCCTAACCCTGGCCCCAATTCTAACCCTAACGTAAATTCTATTCCTAAACCTAACCCTAATTTGGCCCCAATTCTAACCCTAACCTAAATTCTATTCCTAAACCTAACCCTGATTTGGTCCTAATTCTAAACCTAACCCTAACCCTAATCTGAACCCTAAACCTCACCCTAATTTGGCCCCTAAACCTAAACCTAACCCTAACCTAAATTCTACTCCTAAACTTAACCCTAATTTGGCCCTAATTCTAAACCTAACCCTAACCCTAATCTGAACCCTAAACCTAACCCTAATTTGGCCCCAATTCTAACCCTAACCTAAATTCTATTCCTAAACCTAACCCTAATTTGGCCCCAATTCTAACCCTAACCTAAATTCTATTCCTAAACCTAACCCTAATTTGGCCCTAATTCTAAACCTAACCATAACCCTAATCTGAACCCTAAACCTAACCCTAATTTGGCCCCAATTCTAACCCTAACCTAAATTCTATTCCTAAACCTAACCCTAATTTGGCCCTAATTCTAAACCTAACCATAACCCTAATCTGAACCCTAAACCTAACCCTAATCTGGCCCTAATTTCTATTCCTAAACATAACCCTAATTTGGCCCTAATTCTAAACCTAACCATAACCCTAATCTGAACCTAAACCTAACCCTAATCTGGCCCTAATTTCTAATCCTAACCATAACCCTAATTTGACCCCTAAATTTAACCCTAATTTGGCACTAACATTCAATTCTAATCATAACCCTATTCGGTCCTAAACATAACCCTAATATTTTTTTTTTTTTTTTTTTTTTTTTTTTTTTTTTTTTTTCATTAACCTGAAATTGCGTATAATGATAAAAAACTTTTTCATTAAAAATTTAAATACAAACTTAAAAACCATTAAAAATCTAAAAAAATAATAAAAAACCAATAAAAATCTAAAAAAAATCTTTAAAAACCCTAAAAAAATCTTTAAAAACACTTTAAAACACTATTAAAAACATTAAAAACACTATTAAAAACATTAAGAAATTTAAGAAATGTATAAACATTAATATTGTAAAAACATAATTTAATTTAATTAAAAAAACATTAAAAAATTAAAATCAGTTCATATTAAGTTCAAATGTATTAAAAAACCAATGGGTTTTTCTTATTTTCTATTTTATTATAAAATGCAAAAGTGCAAATGCGTTCATCGCTTTTTTCGTTTTTTGAATATAAAGCCGAGCTGAGCAGCCAGAAGGCTCATTTCACTTTCGGACTTCAAGAGAGCAACATCTATTTTTTTTCCACAGCTACTCAGCTTGCATTTAGTTATTTTGTGCCACAAGAAACCTGAGGAAGACCCAGAGGAGGGTCGAAACGTCGTTTCAGTTGGCACACTTCCTTTGTTTGTTGTTTATTTTTGTTTTTATTTTTGTTTTTATTAATAAATAAATAAATAAATATTATACATAAATAAATAAATAGTATAAATAAATAAATAAGTTGATTAAGACACAATATTATAAATACACAATTAATAAATACAGAAATAAATATACAATAAATAAATACTTACCACTTACCTGATGGCGGACAGTTGGACAACAGTCCGCCGCAACAATCGGGGGGGACAGCGTCCCCCCTACTTTTATGGAGGGACCCGGCGGGACGGCGACCGCTATGGCGGGAGGGCCAGAGCTCCTTCCCCTTCCTATGGAAGGGGAAACTACTTCCGCAACCCTATCCGGCCAGTGCCTCCCCCAAGAACGGCGCGGTTTGCCGGGCCCAGATCTCGCTCGTACTCTGAGGTAGTCCGGAACGGGCTGCCAAGACAAGTCCGGGACACATTTTCAGTGGGACAGGCGGACAACAGAGGAACGACTTGGCAACCAGCGGATCCGCAATTGGGGAAACTAATTAGACGGATCTACGCGGTGATTAAGACAGTGCATCACTTGCAGAACGTGGCACCGAAACCTGGAAACTCCGAACCACGCATGATTGCCAGGATGGTGGAGGTCCTGGCCCGCATGATCAAACCCGCAGCCCCTACAAGAGATACAGCGGATTTGATCACGGGGAACGCCAAAAACTGGGGGTACAACACTTGCCTGATTCTCGCTGAACACTATGAGAGGTGTCTGGAGGAAGTGTTGGAGGGTATCGACGACCTCTTGACCCCTGACTGGAAGACAGCGTTTGAGGTGGCTGTTCGCTGGGCCAGGAGAAACTTCCAGCGCATCTCCCAGGACGCCATCGATCACGCGGAGGCGTTGATCACTGCCACAGTGGAACCTGAACGACCCCCACCGAGGCCAAAGGTCAAGGCGGGGAATCAGGTCTCCTTCAGAGAGACGGTGGCCCGGACGGATGCCCCACCACCAGCGGAGGCCCCGCTGAGGACCAAGAAGCGCCAGCCGCCAGAAACAGTACCGCCTCCTAAGACACAAAGGGTCAGAAAGCCCAGGACTGTGGGGGGTGTCATCCTAAACAGGGACATCCCTTCAGAAGCCTCGGAGGAGGAAGAAGAAGAGGATGGGATGGAGCTGAGGGTGCTGGAGCAGTCCATTGAGGAGCGGGCCAACTCCGTTACCTCCTCTTCTCCGACCGGGTCCCCACAGGCTCCCATCAGGGTCGTGGCCCAGGTCCACCATGTCTCTCCTTCACTTCCTTCATCCCCAGAGGTGGAGCAGGAAGCTGAGCGGATAGTGGCAGAGACGGAGGAGGAAGTAGAGCAGGAAGAAATTTTCCAGGAGTCCTTCGAGCTGTTCACTCACCCAGAACCTGAAAAGTTCAGAGTGAACAGACATGAAAACACACAAAAGAAGTTGACTGACTGGAATTTTTCAGCTGAAAAGAAGTGGCTGATAGTGGGGGACTCAAACCTCTGCAGCTTCCCGGACTTTTACTGCAAGGACCTGCAGGTTGAAAGTTTTCCTGGGAGTCACTTTCGACACGGCCAGGCCCTGATGGAGAAGACGACGGCTCCGTCAAGCCTTGTGGTGGAGAAAATAATTCTGGGATTCGGGATCAATGGGAGGGGTAATAAATTAAGGGAGACAACAATGAAAAACGTACAGGGAATCATCCGGTCAACAAAGCGTAAATTCCCGTACGCGGAAGTTTGGGTTCCTCTAGTTAATTATTCTGACGCACTCCCACAGGAGGAAAAGGATAATCTGGAGGCCCTGAACAGCTACATCATAAGGAATGTGCACTACATTACTAAGCTCCCAGCGGACCAATTTTTGACGGAGGATGATGACATCCATTGGACGGCGGAGACAGGGGACGCCATGTTCCTCCATTGGATGTCATTTTTAAACTTCGGATCCCCGTAAGTCCAGTTCGGGGGGGACCGAGTTGTTCGCCTACCTCAGACACAAAAAATGTCCTGGTGTTGGCTGAAAATTTTCAATTGTCTCCAACTCAGTTGGAATTCCTGAACAAGGGTCTCACGTTTGTTCCCACGGTGGATATTGGTCGAAATCAAAAATTTCAGTTTCAATTGGACATTCAAAATTACCACCGCAGAATCAAATTGGCTACATTCTTTCGAAACGCACCTAAAAAAAGCATGATACCATTTGTGGGCCCTTCTGATTGGACACCACCATTTAATTCATTGCCATTGGAGATTAAAGAACTAATTCATAAAGATCAAAACATATTTAAAAAACACTACAAATTCATGAATTTGGAACAAAACATTTCATCGGAGGAGATTAAAATCTTGCATGAATTGATAGACAACAAACAAATAATAATAAAACCGGCTGACAAGGGCTCGGTGGTGGTAATCATGGGACGGGAACAATACATTCATGAGGTAAAAAGACAACTTAATGACGCAACATACTACAAGCAAATATTAAAACCAATTTATTTGGACACGGTGCCATTAATTCATGAGATTCTTGATCGATTAAAAAACAAAAAATTCATTAATTGGAGACAAAGACAATATTTAGCGGGAAACAGACAACCACGACCACGGCTCTTTTACATTCTGCCGAAAATTCATAAGGATCCAAATTCATGGACGATCCCGTTTAAAATTCCTCCGGGGAGACCGATCGTTTCGGACTGTGACAGCGAGACCTATTACACGGCCGAATATTTAGATTATTATTTGAATCCTCTTGCCACGCTCCATCCGTCGTATGTGAAGGACACATACGACTTCATTAAATTGATCAAGAGCTTGAGGATTCTTTCTGACTTTTATTTTTTTAGTATGGATGTGGAGAGTCTGTATACGAACATTCCAATTGATGAGGGGATCAATTGTGTTGAGCAAATGTTTCAGAAGTATCCGGACCCCAAACGACCGGATGAGGAACTTTTGGAATTGTTGAGGATAAATTTGACCCGGAATGATTTTGTGTTTGAGGACCAGTTTTACCTGCAAATCAAGGGGACGGCTATGGGCAAACGATTCGCACCGGCCTATGCCAATATTTTCATGGCAAACTGGGAGGAAGGGGCTCTCTCTAAGTGCAAAAAGAAACCGGCCGTGTATGTTCGTTACCTTGACGATATCTTTGGAATTTGGCTGGGATCAAGGGTGGAATTTGAGGAATTTGTTAAAATTTTAAATTCGCATGATTCGTCGATCAAATTAAAAGTACAAATTAGTGAAAATTCAATTGATTTTCTGGACACAACAATTTTCAAAGGGACCAAATTTCACGAAAAACACAAATTGGACATTAAAGTTTATTTTAAAAGCACAGACACACATGCACTATTACATAAAAACAGCTACCACCCAAAGCATACGTTTGAGGGCATTATAAAATCACAGCTCATCAGGTTTAAACGGATCTGCACGAGATCACGGGACTTTCGGCAAGCAGTCAGCACATTATTTGGGGCGGTCAGGAAGAGGGGTTACTCTAGGTCATTCCTGAGGGGATGCCTAAAAACATTTACAATTAAAAAGGACAGAAGCAAGAACAATTTAATTCCCTTGATTGTTACATTTTCACCAGCGGCCATGATTCTTAATTCAAAATTTAAAAACAACTTCATTAACATGACCAATCGAGATAATTTGATTCCAAATTCAGAGGTGATTTCGGCATACAGGAGGAATAAAAATTTAAAAGATTGGCTGGTACGGGCAAAATTGCCATCATTTCATTGGACGAAACCACTCAAAGCGGAAAAATATTTTTATAAATTAAAATTTATTCAAAACAACAGTAATCACACAATCATGAAAATTGGACAAAATTTCACGCTGAAATCAAAAAATTGTGTATATATTATCTTCTGTCTTCATTGTAATATGAAATATGTGGGGGAGACCAGAAATGGTCTCAACATTCGTCTCTCACAGCACCTACATAACATCAGGAACAAAAAAGAACTCAACACATTGTTGGTGCAGCACTTTATTGGACATGGCATATCAGCAGTGGGAATGGCGGGTTTGGAAGAGAATGTATGTTGGTCTGATTGGGAACGCAAGAAGAGAGAAAGGTATTGGATCTACATGGTGGGTACAAGGGAGCCAGGAGGCCTGAATATGAAAAAATATTGACCCCTAACCTTGACCTCGGTCCAAAATCCTAACCGGGATTTCCTTTCCCAATCAGAAACCTGATTTTAAACCGAAAACTAACCCTAATCTGGCTCTAATACTAAACCTAATCTGAACCCTAATCTGAACCCTAAACCTAACCCTAATTCGGCCCTAATTCTAAACCTAACCATAACCTAAATTCTAAACCTAACCCTAATTTGGCCCCAATTCTAACCCTAACGTAAATTCTATTCCTAAACCTAACCCTAATTTGGCCCCAATTCTAACCCTAACCTAAATTCTATTCCTAAACCTAACCCTGATTTGGTCCTAATTCTAAACCTAACCCTAACCCTAATCTGAACCCTAAACCTCACCCTAATTTGGCCCCTAAACCTAAACCTAACCCTAACCTAAATTCTACTCCTAAACTTAACCCTAATTTGGCCCTAATTCTAAACCTAACCCTAACCCTAATCTGAACCCTAAACCTAACCCTAATTTGGCCCCAATTCTAACCCTAACCTAAATTCTATTCCTAAACCTAACCCTAATTTGGCCCCAATTCTAACCCTAACCTAAATTCTATTCCTAAACCTAACCCTAATTTGGCCCTAATTCTAAACCTAACCATAACCCTAATCTGAACCCTAAACCTAACCCTAATTTGGCCCCAATTCTAACCCTAACCTAAATTCTATTCCTAAACCTAACCCTAATTTGGCCCTAATTCTAAACCTAACCATAACCCTAATCTGAACCCTAAACCTAACCCTAATCTGGCCCTAATTTCTATTCCTAAACATAACCCTAATTTGGCCCTAATTCTAAACCTAACCATAACCCTAATCTGAACCTAAACCTAACCCTAATCTGGCCCTAATTTCTAATCCTAACCATAACCCTAATTTGACCCCTAAATTTAACCCTAATTTGGCACTAACATTCAATTCTAATCATAACCCTATTCGGTCCTAAACATAACCCTAATATTTTTTTTTTTTTTTTTTTTTTTTCATTAACCTGAAATTGCGTATAATGATAAAAAACTTTTTCATTAAAAATTTAAATACAAACTTAAAAACCATTAAAAATCTAAAAAAATAATAAAAAACCAATAAAAATCTAAAAAAAATCTTTAAAAACCCTAAAAAAATCTTTAAAAACACTTTAAAACACTATTAAAAACATTAAAAACACTATTAAAAACATTAAGAAATTTAAGAAATGTATAAACATTAATATTGTAAAAACATAATTTAATTTAATTAAAAAAACATTAAAAAATTAAAATCAGTTCATATTAAGTTCAAATGTATTAAAAAACCAATGGGTTTTTCTTATTTTCTATTTTATTATAAAATGCAAAAGTGCAAATGCGTTCATCGCTTTTTTCGTTTTTTGAATATAAAGCCGAGCTGAGCAGCCAGAAGGCTCATTTCACTTTCGGACTTCAAGAGAGCAACATCTATTTTTTTTCCACAGCTACTCAGCTTGCATTTAGTTATTTTGTGCCACAAGAAACCTGAGGAAGACCCAGAGGAGGGTCGAAACGTCGTTTCAGTTGGCACACTTCCTTTGTTTGTTGTTTATTTTTGTTTTTATTTTTGTTTTTATTAATAAATAAATAAATAAATATTATACATAAATAAATAAATAGTATAAATAAATAAATAAGTTGATTAAGACACAATATTATAAATACACAATTAATAAATACAGAAATAAATATACAATAAATAAATACTTACCACTTACCTGATGGCGGACAGTTGGACAACAGTCCGCCGCAACAATCGGGGGGGACAGCGTCCCCCCTACTTTTATGGAGGGACCCGGCGGGACGGCGACCGCTATGGCGGGAGGGCCAGAGCTCCTTCCCCTTCCTATGGAAGGGGAAACTACTTCCGCAACCCTAACCCTACCCTAACCCTAACCCTAACCCTAACCCTACCCTAACCCTAACCCTTACCCTAACCCTAACCCTAACCCTAACCCTTACCCTAACCCTAACCCTAACCCTAACCCTAACCTAACCCTAACCCTAACCCTAACCCTAACCCTAACCTACCCGGCCAGGTCTCGGAGGGTGTGTGAAGGGATGTGGTCCCCTAGCCTTCGAGCCCTTTTTGCCTGTTGTTATTCCCTATTTGGACATGTACACCTAACCCTAACCCTATACTAAACCTAACCACTTCGATGGGCACGCCTAAGCCTAACCAATTCGGCCTTTACGCCTAAACTGAACCACTAATTCGGACTATTTGGAACTAGGCCTAACCCTAGCCTATCCTAACCCTAACCATAACCCCTTACCAACGTCTAAACTGAACCCCTGATTGTTTCAATCCCCTAAACTGGACCTAAACCCCAGTTCTATCCCATATTTAATTCCCGATCTCAGTATGTAACCTAGACCCTGTATCTAACACCTAAAGCCTAGCCTTGGCCCCTATCCAACCCAGTATTTGAGTTTTGGCCCTAATCTATGGCCCATCTGTCTTTCTACGCCATATGCTCAGCCAAAGGGATAGGCCGCCGAGGTAATATACCGGTTGAGCCACTATAAAGAAAGCCACTGACGAAAAATACCAGTTGAGCTAATATTTTATTGAACCGCTTGCGAGCGCGCATATGGGGATGGGGGGTGGGAGGCATCGAGTGGGCAGAAGACATGATGAAGCCTTGGCAATAGCACCTAAAGGAGAAGAAAAGAGAAGATTAGTGCGGCTACGGACAAGGATCCGGAGTAGAACAGAGGATCAAGGGAGAAGAAAGGAGACGGACGAGAAGAAAGGAAGACTGGAGGAATAAAGGAGAAGTACAGGAAGAACAGTATGAAGGAGGAAAGAAGACGGGGACAGGAAAGGAAGAAAAGAAGAACAAAAGGATAGAGGAGAAGGAAAGAGGATACTTACCTACCTGATCTGGAACCCTGTAAAAGGAAGAGAAAACAATTAATTGGACAAAAAACAAATACTTACCTCTTAATTGGAGCCCCTGTGGAGGAAAAAGAAAAAAGGAATCAATTCTACAATTTGGCGTGATAATACTATTTGAATAAGACTTACCTTCGGGTTGGTCTTCCCACCTGATGGAAAAATTCAGAAAATCCCATATTAGGGTCTGTCTAGTAGATGACGGTGGGTGACTATTTACAGGTAACAAATTAAAACCTAAAAAGCTATATCTAAGCATTCCAAATTAAACCCTATTAGGAAATACTAAATTTTTACTTACCTGCGTCCTGGGTACGACGTTAAACTGCAACCTGAAAAAACAATTTTTGAGTCAATTTTTGGAAAGAAGGGAGGGAGGTGCAACAGTGCACGGGCCCTGAGCGACTAAAGCCAGACCAGGCAGTCAGCTCTACCAGACGGCCAGCGCCTGAGGAAGGCCATGATAGGCCGAAACGTTGCGCGTACGCCGTCTTTACGCTAGCTATTCAGCTTAGTGAAATTTTTGGAAAACCCACCACTTTCGGGTGGTGGACTAACCAAGGGCTAGGGGCCCCACCTGGATCCACTCTCTCGCAGAGAGTGCACCAGGTTTTCTCTTATGGAGAAAACTCTTTTTTCCTAAACCTACCCGGCCAGGTCTCGGAGGGTGTGTGAAGGGATGTGGTCCCCTAGCCTTCGAGCCCTTTTTGCCTGTTGTTATTCCCTATTTGGACATGTACACCTAACCCTAACCCTATACTAAACCTAACCACTTCGATGGGCACGCCTAAGCCTAACCAATTCGGCCTTTACGCCTAAACTGAACCACTAATTCGGACTATTTGGAACTAGGCCTAACCCTAGCCTATCCTAACCCTAACCATAACCCCTTACCAACGTCTAAACTGAACCCCTGATTGTTTCAATCCCCTAAACTGGACCTAAACCCCAGTTCTATCCCATATTTAATTCCCGATCTCAGTATGTAACCTAGACCCTGTATCTAACACCTAAAGCCTAGCCTTGGCCCCTATCCAACCCAGTATTTGAGTTTTGGCCCTAATCTATGGCCCATCTGTCTTTCTACGCCATATGCTCAGCCAAAGGGATAGGCCGCCGAGGTAATATACCGGTTGAGCCACTATAAAGAAAGCCACTGACGAAAAATACCAGTTGAGCTAATATTTTATTGAACCGCTTGCGAGCGCGCATATGGGGATGGGGGGTGGGAGGCATCGAGTGGGCAGAAGACATGATGAAGCCTTGGCAATAGCACCTAAAGGAGAAGAAAAGAGAAGATTAGTGCGGCTACGGACAAGGATCCGGAGTAGAACAGAGGATCAAGGGAGAAGAAAGGAGACGGACGAGAAGAAAGGAAGACTGGAGGAATAAAGGAGAAGTACAGGAAGAACAGTATGAAGGAGGAAAGAAGACGGGGACAGGAAAGGAAGAAAAGAAGAACAAAAGGATAGAGGAGAAGGAAAGAGGATACTTACCTACCTGATCTGGAACCCTGTAAAAGGAAGAGAAAACAATTAATTGGACAAAAAACAAATACTTACCTCTTAATTGGAGCCCCTGTGGAGGAAAAAGAAAAAAGGAATCAATTCTACAATTTGGCGTGATAATACTATTTGAATAAGACTTACCTTCGGGTTGGTCTTCCCACCTGATGGAAAAATTCAGAAAATCCCATATTAGGGTCTGTCTAGTAGATGACGGTGGGTGACTATTTACAGGTAACAAATTAAAACCTAAAAAGCTATATCTAAGCATTCCAAATTAAACCCTATTAGGAAATACTAAATTTTTACTTACCTGCGTCCTGGGTACGACGTTAAACTGCAACCTGAAAAAACAATTTTTGAGTCAATTTTTGGAAAGAAGGGAGGGAGGTGCAACAGTGCACGGGCCCTGAGCGACTAAAGCCAGACCAGGCAGTCAGCTCTACCAGACGGCCAGCGCCTGAGGAAGGCCATGATAGGCCGAAACGTTGCGCGTACGCCGTCTTTACGCTAGCTATTCAGCTTAGTGAAATTTTTGGAAAACCCACCACTTTCGGGTGGTGGACTAACCAAGGGCTAGGGGCCCCACCTGGATCCACTCTCTCGCAGAGAGTGCACCAGGTTTTCTCTTATGGAGAAAACTCTTTTTTCCTAAACCTACCCGGCCAGGTCTCGGAGGGTGTGTGAAGGGATGTGGTCCCCTAGCCTTCGAGCCCTTTTTGCCTGTTGTTATTCCCTATTTGGACATGTACACCTAACCCTAACCCTATACTAAACCTAACCACTTCGATGGGCACGCCTAAGCCTAACCAATTCGGCCTTTACGCCTAAACTGAACCACTAATTCGGACTATTTGGAACTAGGCCTAACCCTAGCCTATCCTAACCCTAACCATAACCCCTTACCAACGTCTAAACTGAACCCCTGATTGTTTCAATCCCCTAAACTGGACCTAAACCCCAGTTCTATCCCATATTTAATTCCCGATCTCAGTATGTAACCTAGACCCTGTATCTAACACCTAAAGCCTAGCCTTGGCCCCTATCCAACCCAGTATTTGAGTTTTGGCCCTAATCTATGGCCCATCTGTCTTTCTACGCCATATGCTCAGCCAAAGGGATAGGCCGCCGAGGTAATATACCGGTTGAGCCACTATAAAGAAAGCCACTGACGAAAAATACCAGTTGAGCTAATATTTTATTGAACCGCTTGCGAGCGCGCATATGGGGATGGGGGGTGGGAGGCATCGAGTGGGCAGAAGACATGATGAAGCCTTGGCAATAGCACCTAAAGGAGAAGAAAAGAGAAGATTAGTGCGGCTACGGACAAGGATCCGGAGTAGAACAGAGGATCAAGGGAGAAGAAAGGAGACGGACGAGAAGAAAGGAAGACTGGAGGAATAAAGGAGAAGTACAGGAAGAACAGTATGAAGGAGGAAAGAAGACGGGGACAGGAAAGGAAGAAAAGAAGAACAAAAGGATAGAGGAGAAGGAAAGAGGATACTTACCTACCTGATCTGGAACCCTGTAAAAGGAAGAGAAAACAATTAATTGGACAAAAAACAAATACTTACCTCTTAATTGGAGCCCCTGTGGAGGAAAAAGAAAAAAGGAATCAATTCTACAATTTGGCGTGATAATACTATTTGAATAAGACTTACCTTCGGGTTGGTCTTCCCACCTGATGGAAAAATTCAGAAAATCCCATATTAGGGTCTGTCTAGTAGATGACGGTGGGTGACTATTTACAGGTAACAAATTAAAACCTAAAAAGCTATATCTAAGCATTCCAAATTAAACCCTATTAGGAAATACTAAATTTTTACTTACCTGCGTCCTGGGTACGACGTTAAACTGCAACCTGAAAAAACAATTTTTGAGTCAATTTTTGGAAAGAAGGGAGGGAGGTGCAACAGTGCACGGGCCCTGAGCGACTAAAGCCAGACCAGGCAGTCAGCTCTACCAGACGGCCAGCGCCTGAGGAAGGCCATGATAGGCCGAAACGTTGCGCGTACGCCGTCTTTACGCTAGCTATTCAGCTTAGTGAAATTTTTGGAAAACCCACCACTTTCGGGTGGTGGACTAACCAAGGGCTAGGGGCCCCACCTGGATCCACTCTCTCGCAGAGAGTGCACCAGGTTTTCTCTTATGGAGAAAACTCTTTTTTCCTAAACCTACCCGGCCAGGTCTCGGAGGGTGTGTGAAGGGATGTGGTCCCCTAGCCTTCGAGCCCTTTTTGCCTGTTGTTATTCCCTATTTGGACATGTACACCTAACCCTAACCCTATACTAAACCTAACCACTTCGATGGGCACGCCTAAGCCTAACCAATTCGGCCTTTACGCCTAAACTGAACCACTAATTCGGACTATTTGGAACTAGGCCTAACCCTAGCCTATCCTAACCCTAACCATAACCCCTTACCAACGTCTAAACTGAACCCCTGATTGTTTCAATCCCCTAAACTGGACCTAAACCCCAGTTCTATCCCATATTTAATTCCCGATCTCAGTATGTAACCTAGACCCTGTATCTAACACCTAAAGCCTAGCCTTGGCCCCTATCCAACCCAGTATTTGAGTTTTGGCCCTAATCTATGGCCCATCTGTCTTTCTACGCCATATGCTCAGCCAAAGGGATAGGCCGCCGAGGTAATATACCGGTTGAGCCACTATAAAGAAAGCCACTGACGAAAAATACCAGTTGAGCTAATATTTTATTGAACCGCTTGCGAGCGCGCATATGGGGATGGGGGGTGGGAGGCATCGAGTGGGCAGAAGACATGATGAAGCCTTGGCAATAGCACCTAAAGGAGAAGAAAAGAGAAGATTAGTGCGGCTACGGACAAGGATCCGGAGTAGAACAGAGGATCAAGGGAGAAGAAAGGAGACGGACGAGAAGAAAGGAAGACTGGAGGAATAAAGGAGAAGTACAGGAAGAACAGTATGAAGGAGGAAAGAAGACGGGGACAGGAAAGGAAGAAAAGAAGAACAAAAGGATAGAGGAGAAGGAAAGAGGATACTTACCTACCTGATCTGGAACCCTGTAAAAGGAAGAGAAAACAATTAATTGGACAAAAAACAAATACTTACCTCTTAATTGGAGCCCCTGTGGAGGAAAAAGAAAAAAGGAATCAATTCTACAATTTGGCGTGATAATACTATTTGAATAAGACTTACCTTCGGGTTGGTCTTCCCACCTGATGGAAAAATTCAGAAAATCCCATATTAGGGTCTGTCTAGTAGATGACGGTGGGTGACTATTTACAGGTAACAAATTAAAACCTAAAAAGCTATATCTAAGCATTCCAAATTAAACCCTATTAGGAAATACTAAATTTTTACTTACCTGCGTCCTGGGTACGACGTTAAACTGCAACCTGAAAAAACAATTTTTGAGTCAATTTTTGGAAAGAAGGGAGGGAGGTGCAACAGTGCACGGGCCCTGAGCGACTAAAGCCAGACCAGGCAGTCAGCTCTACCAGACGGCCAGCGCCTGAGGAAGGCCATGATAGGCCGAAACGTTGCGCGTACGCCGTCTTTACGCTAGCTATTCAGCTTAGTGAAATTTTTGGAAAACCCACCACTTTCGGGTGGTGGACTAACCAAGGGCTAGGGGCCCCACCTGGATCCACTCTCTCGCAGAGAGTGCACCAGGTTTTCTCTTATGGAGAAAACTCTTTTTTCCTAAACCTACCCGGCCAGGTCTCGGAGGGTGTGTGAAGGGATGTGGTCCCCTAGCCTTCGAGCCCTTTTTGCCTGTTGTTATTCCCTATTTGGACATGTACACCTAACCCTAACCCTATACTAAACCTAACCACTTCGATGGGCACGCCTAAGCCTAACCAATTCGGCCTTTACGCCTAAACTGAACCACTAATTCGGACTATTTGGAACTAGGCCTAACCCTAGCCTATCCTAACCCTAACCATAACCCCTTACCAACGTCTAAACTGAACCCCTGATTGTTTCAATCCCCTAAACTGGACCTAAACCCCAGTTCTATCCCATATTTAATTCCCGATCTCAGTATGTAACCTAGACCCTGTATCTAACACCTAAAGCCTAGCCTTGGCCCCTATCCAACCCAGTATTTGAGTTTTGGCCCTAATCTATGGCCCATCTGTCTTTCTACGCCATATGCTCAGCCAAAGGGATAGGCCGCCGAGGTAATATACCGGTTGAGCCACTATAAAGAAAGCCACTGACGAAAAATACCAGTTGAGCTAATATTTTATTGAACCGCTTGCGAGCGCGCATATGGGGATGGGGGGTGGGAGGCATCGAGTGGGCAGAAGACATGATGAAGCCTTGGCAATAGCACCTAAAGGAGAAGAAAAGAGAAGATTAGTGCGGCTACGGACAAGGATCCGGAGTAGAACAGAGGATCAAGGGAGAAGAAAGGAGACGGACGAGAAGAAAGGAAGACTGGAGGAATAAAGGAGAAGTACAGGAAGAACAGTATGAAGGAGGAAAGAAGACGGGGACAGGAAAGGAAGAAAAGAAGAACAAAAGGATAGAGGAGAAGGAAAGAGGATACTTACCTACCTGATCTGGAACCCTGTAAAAGGAAGAGAAAACAATTAATTGGACAAAAAACAAATACTTACCTCTTAATTGGAGCCCCTGTGGAGGAAAAAGAAAAAAGGAATCAATTCTACAATTTGGCGTGATAATACTATTTGAATAAGACTTACCTTCGGGTTGGTCTTCCCACCTGATGGAAAAATTCAGAAAATCCCATATTAGGGTCTGTCTAGTAGATGACGGTGGGTGACTATTTACAGGTAACAAATTAAAACCTAAAAAGCTATATCTAAGCATTCCAAATTAAACCCTATTAGGAAATACTAAATTTTTACTTACCTGCGTCCTGGGTACGACGTTAAACTGCAACCTGAAAAAACAATTTTTGAGTCAATTTTTGGAAAGAAGGGAGGGAGGTGCAACAGTGCACGGGCCCTGAGCGACTAAAGCCAGACCAGGCAGTCAGCTCTACCAGACGGCCAGCGCCTGAGGAAGGCCATGATAGGCCGAAACGTTGCGCGTACGCCGTCTTTACGCTAGCTATTCAGCTTAGTGAAATTTTTGGAAAACCCACCACTTTCGGGTGGTGGACTAACCAAGGGCTAGGGGCCCCACCTGGATCCACTCTCTCGCAGAGAGTGCACCAGGTTTTCTCTTATGGAGAAAACTCTTTTTTCCTAAACCTAACCCTAACCCTAACCCTAACCCTAATTTGGAGATCTATCCCTAACCCTAACCCTAACCCTAAACCTAACCCTCGACAAACCGATAAACCCGGACTCTGACCCTGGGCCGGACCCCGCTCCTCTTCGGAGGTGTGGAAATGATGGCCTAGGGTTGGGGACTGGGGGAAGGGGAAGAGGGTGGGGATGGGGAAGGGGGAGGGGGAGGGGGTAGAAAAAGAGGCAATTGGAATACCTAACCCTAATTACTAAATTAAAGCCTATTAATTGGAAAACCTAAAAACTAATATTTAAAAGTCCAATTTCGGATACTCTCCCTAGCCCTATTTTGCACCTAAGTGCTAACTCGACCGTACTGTGAACCCAGTCCTATCCTAATCGACCAATCCCCATTATCCACGCCATATTCATGAGACCCCTGAAGAATGAATGCCAGGAGAGTGAGTTTATTAGGTCCCTGACGCAAATTCCAGGTGAACCACAATTTTATTGAAAGAAGGCCCCTGAAGAGGATACCAGGAGAGCCACAGTCCGAAGCGGGAAATGGAAGAGGAAGAAGCGGAAAAGGAGGGAAGAATGTCAACCGAGGAAGTACAAAGGGAAGAAAGAGGGATAGAGAAAGAAGAAGAAAGGGATACAAACCCCACACCGCCGTCCTGGGCAAGACGTTAAACTGCAACCTGAAAAGAAGAAAAGAAAGGGTTAGATGAGGTACAGGAACAAAACAACACACTTACCTGGAACCGCCATCTGGAAGAGAACACCACCACCTAGAGGAGAAGAAGGAAAAAACAATTAGAAACAACTCAAAAAGAAGAAGACACAAAAACAAAGAACAAACACTTACCTGGAACACCACCTGAAAGGAAAAGAGGAAAAAGCACAATTAGAAGAAGCTACAACAATTGGAAAAAACCACAAAATGGGAAGATAGGAAAAAGAAAAGGGAAAAGCTTGGCCCTTAAAAGCGAGCAACGGCGCAAATCGCCACTCAGCTTAGAGGTCGGTTTCAGCGCCTGAAGAAGGCCACAAATATGGCCGAAACGTCGCGACCTGGCCGACCTAAAAAGACAATCAGACGTGATATGTCCAATTTTTTGAACCCCTCCCACCATCTTCGGATGGTGGGTCTAGTGTCCGTGGGACACTCCTATGGAGACACTTCCTTGGCAGGCCAGTGCATCTAGATCCATCCCATGCTCAGGGTGGATCTATTTCTTACCACAAACCTATCCAGCCCGTGCCGCCAGGATTGGCCTAGGAGAGGACCACGGATTTTTGTTGAGCCTGGTGCCCAATTTAAGCTAACCCCAACCTATGCTTACCCTAAACCTAACCACTCCTTCTAGACGCCTAAACAAAACCAATTCGGAAACCACGCCTAAACTTAACCCTAATTCGGACTTATTATTCAAACCCTAATTGGCAAACCCTAATTCGGAGATCTATCCCTAACCCTAACCCTAACCCTAAACCTAACCCTCGACAAACCGATAAACCCGGACTCTGACCCTGGGCCGGACCCCGCTCCTCTTCGGAGGTGTGGAAATGATGGCCTAGGGTTGGGGACTGGGGGAAGGGGAAGAGGGTGGGGATGGGGAAGGGGGAGGGGGAGGGGGTAGAAAAAGAGGCAATTGGAATACCTAACCCTAATTACTAAATTAAAGCCTATTAATTGGAAAACCTAAAAACTAATATTTAAAAGTCCAATTTCGGATACTCTCCCTAGCCCTATTTTGCACCTAAGTGCTAACTCGACCGTACTGTGAACCCAGTCCTATCCTAATCGACCAATCCCCATTATCCACGCCATATTCATGAGACCCCTGAAGAATGAATGCCAGGAGAGTGAGTTTATTAGGTCCCTGACGCAAATTCCAGGTGAACCACAATTTTATTGAAAGAAGGCCCCTGAAGAGGATACCAGGAGAGCCACAGTCCGAAGCGGGAAATGGAAGAGGAAGAAGCGGAAAAGGAGGGAAGAATGTCAACCGAGGAAGTACAAAGGGAAGAAAGAGGGATAGAGAAAGAAGAAGAAAGGGATACAAACCCCACACCGCCGTCCTGGGCAAGACGTTAAACTGCAACCTGAAAAGAAGAAAAGAAAGGGTTAGATGAGGTACAGGAACAAAACAACACACTTACCTGGAACCGCCATCTGGAAGAGAACACCACCACCTAGAGGAGAAGAAGGAAAAAACAATTAGAAACAACTCAAAAAGAAGAAGACACAAAAACAAAGAACAAACACTTACCTGGAACACCACCTGAAAGGAAAAGAGGAAAAAGCACAATTAGAAGAAGCTACAACAATTGGAAAAAACCACAAAATGGGAAGATAGGAAAAAGAAAAGGGAAAAGCTTGGCCCTTAAAAGCGAGCAACGGCGCAAATCGCCACTCAGCTTAGAGGTCGGTTTCAGCGCCTGAAGAAGGCCACAAATATGGCCGAAACGTCGCGACCTGGCCGACCTAAAAAGACAATCAGACGTGATATGTCCAATTTTTTGAACCCCTCCCACCATCTTCGGATGGTGGGTCTAGTGTCCGTGGGACACTCCTATGGAGACACTTCCTTGGCAGGCCAGTGCATCTAGATCCATCCCATGCTCAGGGTGGATCTATTTCTTACCACAAACCTATCCAGCCCGTGCCGCCAGGATTGGCCTAGGAGAGGACCACGGATTTTTGTTGAGCCTGGTGCCCAATTTAAGCTAACCCCAACCTATGCTTACCCTAAACCTAACCACTCCTTCTAGACGCCTAAACAAAACCAATTCGGAAACCACGCCTAAACTTAACCCTAATTCGGACTTATTATTCAAACCCTAATTGGCAAACCCTAATTCGGAGATCTATCCCTAACCCTAACCCTAACCCTAAACCTAACCCTCGACAAACCGATAAACCCGGACTCTGACCCTGGGCCGGACCCCGCTCCTCTTCGGAGGTGTGGAAATGATGGCCTAGGGTTGGGGACTGGGGGAAGGGGAAGAGGGTGGGGATGGGGAAGGGGGAGGGGGAGGGGGTAGAAAAAGAGGCAATTGGAATACCTAACCCTAATTACTAAATTAAAGCCTATTAATTGGAAAACCTAAAAACTAATATTTAAAAGTCCAATTTCGGATACTCTCCCTAGCCCTATTTTGCACCTAAGTGCTAACTCGACCGTACTGTGAACCCAGTCCTATCCTAATCGACCAATCCCCATTATCCACGCCATATTCATGAGACCCCTGAAGAATGAATGCCAGGAGAGTGAGTTTATTAGGTCCCTGACGCAAATTCCAGGTGAACCACAATTTTATTGAAAGAAGGCCCCTGAAGAGGATACCAGGAGAGCCACAGTCCGAAGCGGGAAATGGAAGAGGAAGAAGCGGAAAAGGAGGGAAGAATGTCAACCGAGGAAGTACAAAGGGAAGAAAGAGGGATAGAGAAAGAAGAAGAAAGGGATACAAACCCCACACCGCCGTCCTGGGCAAGACGTTAAACTGCAACCTGAAAAGAAGAAAAGAAAGGGTTAGATGAGGTACAGGAACAAAACAACACACTTACCTGGAACCGCCATCTGGAAGAGAACACCACCACCTAGAGGAGAAGAAGGAAAAAACAATTAGAAACAACTCAAAAAGAAGAAGACACAAAAACAAAGAACAAACACTTACCTGGAACACCACCTGAAAGGAAAAGAGGAAAAAGCACAATTAGAAGAAGCTACAACAATTGGAAAAAACCACAAAATGGGAAGATAGGAAAAAGAAAAGGGAAAAGCTTGGCCCTTAAAAGCGAGCAACGGCGCAAATCGCCACTCAGCTTAGAGGTCGGTTTCAGCGCCTGAAGAAGGCCACAAATATGGCCGAAACGTCGCGACCTGGCCGACCTAAAAAGACAATCAGACGTGATATGTCCAATTTTTTGAACCCCTCCCACCATCTTCGGATGGTGGGTCTAGTGTCCGTGGGACACTCCTATGGAGACACTTCCTTGGCAGGCCAGTGCATCTAGATCCATCCCATGCTCAGGGTGGATCTATTTCTTACCACAAACCTATCCAGCCCGTGCCGCCAGGATTGGCCTAGGAGAGGACCACGGATTTTTGTTGAGCCTGGTGCCCAATTTAAGCTAACCCCAACCTATGCTTACCCTAAACCTAACCACTCCTTCTAGACGCCTAAACAAAACCAATTCGGAAACCACGCCTAAACTTAACCCTAATTCGGACTTATTATTCAAACCCTAATTGGCAAACCCTAATTCGGAGATCTATCCCTAACCCTAACCCTAACCCTAAACCTAACCCTCGACAAACCGATAAACCCGGACTCTGACCCTGGGCCGGACCCCGCTCCTCTTCGGAGGTGTGGAAATGATGGCCTAGGGTTGGGGACTGGGGGAAGGGGAAGAGGGTGGGGATGGGGAAGGGGGAGGGGGAGGGGGTAGAAAAAGAGGCAATTGGAATACCTAACCCTAATTACTAAATTAAAGCCTATTAATTGGAAAACCTAAAAACTAATATTTAAAAGTCCAATTTCGGATACTCTCCCTAGCCCTATTTTGCACCTAAGTGCTAACTCGACCGTACTGTGAACCCAGTCCTATCCTAATCGACCAATCCCCATTATCCACGCCATATTCATGAGACCCCTGAAGAATGAATGCCAGGAGAGTGAGTTTATTAGGTCCCTGACGCAAATTCCAGGTGAACCACAATTTTATTGAAAGAAGGCCCCTGAAGAGGATACCAGGAGAGCCACAGTCCGAAGCGGGAAATGGAAGAGGAAGAAGCGGAAAAGGAGGGAAGAATGTCAACCGAGGAAGTACAAAGGGAAGAAAGAGGGATAGAGAAAGAAGAAGAAAGGGATACAAACCCCACACCGCCGTCCTGGGCAAGACGTTAAACTGCAACCTGAAAAGAAGAAAAGAAAGGGTTAGATGAGGTACAGGAACAAAACAACACACTTACCTGGAACCGCCATCTGGAAGAGAACACCACCACCTAGAGGAGAAGAAGGAAAAAACAATTAGAAACAACTCAAAAAGAAGAAGACACAAAAACAAAGAACAAACACTTACCTGGAACACCACCTGAAAGGAAAAGAGGAAAAAGCACAATTAGAAGAAGCTACAACAATTGGAAAAAACCACAAAATGGGAAGATAGGAAAAAGAAAAGGGAAAAGCTTGGCCCTTAAAAGCGAGCAACGGCGCAAATCGCCACTCAGCTTAGAGGTCGGTTTCAGCGCCTGAAGAAGGCCACAAATATGGCCGAAACGTCGCGACCTGGCCGACCTAAAAAGACAATCAGACGTGATATGTCCAATTTTTTGAACCCCTCCCACCATCTTCGGATGGTGGGTCTAGTGTCCGTGGGACACTCCTATGGAGACACTTCCTTGGCAGGCCAGTGCATCTAGATCCATCCCATGCTCAGGGTGGATCTATTTCTTACCACAAACCTATCCAGCCCGTGCCGCCAGGATTGGCCTAGGAGAGGACCACGGATTTTTGTTGAGCCTGGTGCCCAATTTAAGCTAACCCCAACCTATGCTTACCCTAAACCTAACCACTCCTTCTAGACGCCTAAACAAAACCAATTCGGAAACCACGCCTAAACTTAACCCTAATTCGGACTTATTATTCAAACCCTAATTGGCAAACCCTAATTCGGAGATCTATCCCTAACCCTAACCCTAACCCTAAACCTAACCCTCGACAAACCGATAAACCCGGACTCTGACCCTGGGCCGGACCCCGCTCCTCTTCGGAGGTGTGGAAATGATGGCCTAGGGTTGGGGACTGGGGGAAGGGGAAGAGGGTGGGGATGGGGAAGGGGGAGGGGGAGGGGGTAGAAAAAGAGGCAATTGGAATACCTAACCCTAATTACTAAATTAAAGCCTATTAATTGGAAAACCTAAAAACTAATATTTAAAAGTCCAATTTCGGATACTCTCCCTAGCCCTATTTTGCACCTAAGTGCTAACTCGACCGTACTGTGAACCCAGTCCTATCCTAATCGACCAATCCCCATTATCCACGCCATATTCATGAGACCCCTGAAGAATGAATGCCAGGAGAGTGAGTTTATTAGGTCCCTGACGCAAATTCCAGGTGAACCACAATTTTATTGAAAGAAGGCCCCTGAAGAGGATACCAGGAGAGCCACAGTCCGAAGCGGGAAATGGAAGAGGAAGAAGCGGAAAAGGAGGGAAGAATGTCAACCGAGGAAGTACAAAGGGAAGAAAGAGGGATAGAGAAAGAAGAAGAAAGGGATACAAACCCCACACCGCCGTCCTGGGCAAGACGTTAAACTGCAACCTGAAAAGAAGAAAAGAAAGGGTTAGATGAGGTACAGGAACAAAACAACACACTTACCTGGAACCGCCATCTGGAAGAGAACACCACCACCTAGAGGAGAAGAAGGAAAAAACAATTAGAAACAACTCAAAAAGAAGAAGACACAAAAACAAAGAACAAACACTTACCTGGAACACCACCTGAAAGGAAAAGAGGAAAAAGCACAATTAGAAGAAGCTACAACAATTGGAAAAAACCACAAAATGGGAAGATAGGAAAAAGAAAAGGGAAAAGCTTGGCCCTTAAAAGCGAGCAACGGCGCAAATCGCCACTCAGCTTAGAGGTCGGTTTCAGCGCCTGAAGAAGGCCACAAATATGGCCGAAACGTCGCGACCTGGCCGACCTAAAAAGACAATCAGACGTGATATGTCCAATTTTTTGAACCCCTCCCACCATCTTCGGATGGTGGGTCTAGTGTCCGTGGGACACTCCTATGGAGACACTTCCTTGGCAGGCCAGTGCATCTAGATCCATCCCATGCTCAGGGTGGATCTATTTCTTACCACAAACCTAACCCTAACCCTAACCCTACCCTAACCCTAACCCTAACCCTAACCCTAACCCTTCTGGCCTACTCTAATCCAAACCCAATTCCTAAACTTAACCTAACCCTAACAACTTTACCTAAACCTAACCCTAACCGCTTTTCTAGCCCTAAACTTAACCACTTTTTCTTTCCTAACCCTAACCCTAACCACTTTTCTAACCCTAACCCTAACCACTTTCCTAAACCTAACCACTTTGATCTATACCTAAACTTAACCACTTTCACCTTTACCTAAACTTAACCCTAACCGCTTTCCTGGCCCTAACCCTAACCTCTTTCTTTTCTCTAAGCCTAACCCTAACCACTATCCTAACCCTAACCCTAACCACTTTGATCTATACCTAAACTTAACCACTTTCACCTTTACCTAAACTTAACCCTAACCGCTTTCCTAACCCTAACCCTAACCACTTTGATCTATACCTAAACTTAACCACTTTCACCTTTACCTAAACTTAACCCTAACCACTATTCTAACCCTAACCCTAACAACTTTCATCCATACCTAAACTTAACCACTATTCTATCCTATCCTAAACTTAACCACTATTCTATCCTATCCTAAACTTAACCTGTCTATCATCTCATCATTTCCTAAAAAAATAAAAAAAATATAAAAATAAAAAATATTACAAAAAAATTAAAAAACTGATAAAATGTACAAAAAAAGATAAAAACTATTAAAAACCATTAAAAAGTTAAAAAGATTTAAATGTATAAAAAGAGAGCAAAAATTTAATTAAAAAAGTGTTAAAAAATATGTTTTCTAAAAAAAGTGTTAAAAAACTGTTAAAAAAGCGTTAATTAAAAAACCGTTCAAAAGCGTTAAATAAAAAAAGCGTTAAAAAAGCGCTCATTATATAAAGGAGCATTTGGAGCAGAGGCTCATTATTGCTCCAGCTCTCGAAGAGAGCACATCATTATTTTTAGTGTGCCTACACCTGATGAAGGCCTGTTTATCGGCCGAAACGTCGTGTTTTCTTTGTTTATTTTGGCACACCTTCTTTCGTTGTTTATTGTTTTTGTTTTTTTGTTTGTTTATTAATAGATATATTCTGATTAATAAATAAATAAACTAATAAATAATAATAAATATACTAATAAATTATACATTTCATTATTGAATAAATACATTCATACTATCAATACATACTTACCTGAACACAATCATACAATAAATAACAATAAATACATACTTACCTGGACAACACAAACAATAAATACATACTCACCTGGAACACACTCATACAATAAATACACACTTACCTTAGATACACAATCACACAATAAATACATACTTACCTTTCATACAATTCATGGAGTGGACGGAGGTCCGTTACGGCAAACGCCGTAAAGACTCCCGCCCCCAACAACGGGATCAGGGGTACGGGAGATCCGGCAGGGGGACGGAGAGAGCACCGGCCTCCTCCAATAGGGGGAGGCCCTTCTTCCCTCGTCCTAGCCGGCCAGTTCCTCCCCCAGTTAGGACGACTCGTTACCCCAGTCCCCGGTATCCATCCTTTGCCGACGCTGTCCGTAGTAACTTACCCAAACCAGGCCAATGGAGGCGCCGCCCCTTGGTTGCAAATCCGGACGTGTTGAGGCAGTCGGCGGGTCCACAGCTACGACAGCTTATTCACAAGCTCAAAGCTGTGATTAAGGTGGTCCACCACCTTCAGAATGTGTCCCCAAAACCAGACAGGCCAGAACCTAGGATGATCTCGAAAATGGTTGATCTTCTGGCCGAAATGATCAAACCGGCTTACCCGACGGAAAAGACGATGGACTTCATCGTGGGTAATGCCAAGAATTGGGGGCACACCACTTACCTTATTCTTGAGGAACACTACGAGACCAGCCTGGACCTAAGGCTGGAAGAACTCTCGAAAGTGCTTACTCAGGAATGGAAAAGAGCATTCGAGGTAGCGGTCCGGTGGGTTAAGCGTGACCTACCTCGAATCGAACAGGACGTCATTGACCACGCAGAAGCGGTCATCACAGCCAGGCTGCAGCTGGGCGAGTCTGTGGAGCCGGTCCAAGCCCCGAGACCGGTCAGTGTTGATTGCTCGGTCCAGGTCCAGGAGCCTTCCCAACCCAGGGTGGTGACCTTTCAGACCGAGGCAGTCCCTGCCCAGAAAGAGTCCACTTCAGTGGCTACGATGACGGATGACGTTCAAGATGTGGACTGGTTTCCGGCACAGGAACCGGTGCAGTCCCCGCTAGTCCAGAGAAGAAGGGGTGGGCGGAAGACCGTGGGGGTCATCCTCAACAAGCCCCCCTTCTCCTGGCACTTCACCTCGGACTCGGAGGAACCAAATGACCTGGAGGTAGCCCCAAGGGTCATTAACCACCCAAACTACCTGGAGGAACAGAGCTCCACGCCTGCTCCAGTGTCGCAAGAGTCTCCCATCCAAGTGGAGGCCGAGGTTCACCAGACAATAGCCATTTTGTCTGTTGAACCGGCGGAGGAGGAAAGGGCTAATACCCCTTCCCCTCATACCCTGAGACGGGTTGTGTCTGAGGCTAGCCAGGCCCTAACGACCTCTCTGCCACTCTTCTCGCCAGACACATCATCAGAAGAGGAGGTGGAGAAAATCCCAGAAGGGGCCTTTGATTTCTCTTTTAGTTCCTCCTCCTCTCCTCCACAACCAGACCGCTTCAGGGTCCGCCGTCACAATAATACGCAGAGGAAACTTACCGATTGGAGTCTGGATGTGGAGAAAAAGTGGCTCATTTTGGGAGACTCCAACCTGGCTCAGTTTCCAGATTTTCTCCACCGGGACCTGCAAATTGAGAGTTACCCGGGGAGCCACTTTCGCCACGCACACGCCCTGGTTGAGAAATCAAATCCGCCAGAGGATTTGGTGGTGGAGAAAGTGGTCCTAGCCTTTGGGATTAACAGCAGAGGAAACAAACTGAAGGAGACGACCATGAAAACGGTACAGGGCGCAATTAGGTCTACCCGGAAGAAGTTCCCATTGGCAGAAATTTGGGTTCCCCAGGTGAACTTTTCGGCTAATCTCCCGGCCGAAGAGAAGGAAAATCTGGAGGAACTCAATGCTTACCTGAAGAGGAATCTTTTTTACATTCCCACCATACCTGAAGATCAGTTCCACACCTCGGAGGATGACATCCACTGGACTTCAGAGACTGCCAGCGCCATCTTCCAACACTGGATGGGGTATTTAAACTTCCTTGCCCTCTAAATCTGGAGTTGGAGGGGGCTAGTGACCCACAACCCCTAGAGGCGCAAGAAGTAGTGGTCTTAGCACCAAATTTTAGACTTTCTAAGCCTCAAAAAAGCATTTTGAGTAAGGGTTTAACCTTTATCCCAACAATTGCATTAGGCAGAGACCAAAAATTAAAATTAGAATTCGACCTTCAAAACTATCATAGAAAAATTAAATTGGCCACTTATTATAGGAATGCCCCTTCTAAAAAGATTACGCCCTTCGTTGGCCCCTCAATTTGGACCCCCCCTTTAGAAATCCTCCCGCTTCCAGTTAAAAATTTAATTCATGAGGATTTAAAAACATTTAAAAAGGATTACAAATTCATAGAGGAAGAAGCTAATATTTCATGTGAAGAGGTTAAAATTTTACGTGACTTAAAAAGTTTAAAAAGTATTGTGATTAAGCCGGCAGACAAGGGCTCGGCCGTGGTTATTCTGAGTAGGGAACAGTACATTATGGAGGCTGAAAGACAATTGAATGATCCTATCTATTATAAAAAACTTGAAAAACCTATTTATTTGGAGACAGTGCCCCTTGTTGGAAAAATTTTGGATTCTCTTAAGAAAAATAAATACATTAATGACAAACAGCGGCAATATCTAGGGGGCTCGGGTGAACCTAGGGAGAGGAGGTTTTACCTCCTCCCAAAGATCCACAAAGACCCTAAAACATGGACAGTCCCCTTCCAAGTACCACCTGGCAGGCCGATCGTCTCGGACTGTGGGAGCGAAACTTACCAGACGACAGAATACTTAGATTTTTATTTAAATCCCCTTTCAATGAAACACCCTTCTTTTGTAAAAGACACTTACGATTTTATAAATTTGATTAAAAAATTAAAAATTCCGCCGAATTCTTTCTTTTTTTCAATGGACGTGGACAACCTCTACACAAACATCCCAATTTTAGCGGGGATTCAATGTGTGAAAGAGGCTTTCGAAAGGTACCCGGACCCTAGCAGACCGGACAAAGAGTTGTTAGAACTGCTCAAAATAAATTTAACACGCAACGATTTTGTTTTTAATGAAAAATTTTACCTACAAATTAAGGGTACAGCCATGGGTAAGAGATTCGCGCCCGCATACGCTAATTTATTTATGGCCAATTGGGAACGGGAAGCTCTATTAAAATGTCAAATTAAACCTTTTTGTTATTTTAGATATCTAGATGATATTTTGGGAATTTGGACGGGGTCCCTCGAGGAATTTAATCATTTTTTTAATACCTTAAATTCTCATGATCAATCAATTAGATTAAAGCTGGAAACGAGTGATGAATCAATCCAATTTTTGGACACTACAATTTTTAAGGGTCCACAATTTTTAGAGACGGGGAGGTTAGACATAAAAGTCTTCTTCAAGCCCACTGACACACACGCCCTACTCCACAAACACAGCTTCCACCCCACACACACATTCAGAGGAATCATAAAGGCACAGCTTCTGAGGTTCCAGAGAATCTGCACCAGGCGGGTAGATTTTCTGGAGGCCGTAAAAATTTTATTTAAGGCCCTTTTGAAAAGGGGTTACACCCGTACTTTTCTTAAAAATTGTTTTAGGAATTTAGAAAATCGGAAAGAAAGAAATTTGGACAAAAAGATTCCTCTAATCACCACATTTTCTTCTACGGGTCGAAAATTAAATTGGGCATGGAAAAACAATTTTGAAAAAATTTTGAAACCAACAAACATTATTCCAAATTCAATGGCTATCTCAGCGTATAGACGCAACAATAATTTGAAAGATTGGCTTGTTTCTGCAAAATTACCCTCTTTAAATTGGAAAAAACCACCAAGACAGCAAAATTATTTCATACAATTGACTTTTATTAGAAGTAGCACAAATCAATTATTGAAAATTCATGGAGAATTTAATCTAAAATCATTTAATTGTGTTTATGTCATTTCATGTGTGATTTGTAGTAAAAAATACATTGGGGAAACCAAAAACGAGATAGCATATCGATTAGGACAACACATTGGCAACATCAATAACAAAAGGGAAATTCATACACCATTAATTGGACACTTTTTGGAACACGGGCTGTCAAATTTAAAAATAGCGGGGTTAGAAAGGAATTCAAATTGGACCACTTGGGAAAGAAAGAAAAGGGAACGGTTTTGGATATTTATTTTGGGAACAAGGGAACCATCGGGACTAAATCTAAAACAGAATTAATGATTTTCACTTACCTGTGCAATCTGTGGAAAGAAAAAAGTAGGAAGGAATACTCACCTTTGGTTACTACTTACCTGTAGAACTCCTCCAGGAGTTCTAGCCGCTTTTCTGGCCTACTCTAATCCTAACCCAATTCCTAAACTTAACCTAACCCTTACCACTTTACCTAAACCTAACCCTAACCGCTTTTCTGGCCCTAAACTTAACCACTTTTTCTTTCCTAACCCTAACCCTAACCACTTTCCTAACCCTAACCCTAACCACTTTCCTAAACCTAACCCTAACAACTTTCCTAAACCTAACCCTAACCTCTTTCTTTCTCTAAGCCTAACCCTAACCACTATCCTAACCCTAACCACTTTGATCTATACCTAAACTTAACCACTTTCACCTTTACCTAAACTTAACCCTAACCGCTTTCCTGGCCCTAACCCTAACCTCTTTCTTTTCTCTAACCCTAACCCTAACCACTATTCTAACCCTAACCCTAACCACTTTCATCCATACCTAAACTTAACCACTATTCTATCCTATCCTAAACTTAACCACTATTCTATCCTATCCTAAACTTAACCTGTCTATCATCTCATCATTTCCTGAAAAAATAAAAAAATAAAAAAATATATAAAAATTAAAAATATTACAAAAACATTTAAAAACTGATAAAATGTACAAAAAAAGATAAAAACTATTAAAAAACCATTAAAAAGTTAAAAAGATTTAAATGTATAAAAACAGAGCAATAATTTAATTAAAAAAGTGTTAAAAAATATGTTTTCTAAAAAAAGTGTTAAAAAAACTGTTAAAAAAGCGTTAATTAAAAAACCGTTGTAAAGCGTTAAATAAAAAAAGCGTTAAAAACGCTCATTATATAAAGGAGCATTTGGAGCACAGGCTCATTATTGCTCCAGCTCTCGAAGAGAGCACATCACCATTATCAGTGTGCCCACACCTGATGAAGGCCTGTTTGTTGGCCGAAACGTCGTGTTTTCTTTGTTTATTTTGGCACACCTTCTTTAGTTGTTTATTGTTTTTGTTTTTTTGTTTGTTTATTAATAGATATATTCTGATTGATAAATAAATAAACTAATAAATAATAATAAATATACTAATAAATTATACATTTCATTATTGAATAAATACATTCATACTATCAATACATACTCACCTGAACACAATCATACAATAAATAACAATAAATACATACTTACCTGGACAACACAAACAATAAATACATACTTACCTGGAACACACTCATACAATAAATACACTTACCTGGATACACAATCACACAATAAATACTTACCTACCTACTATTTATGGAGTGGACGGAAGTCCGCTACGGCAAGCGCCGTAAAGACTCCCGCCCCCAACAGCGGGATCAGGGGTACGGGAGATCCGGCAGGGGGACGGAGAGAGCACCGGCCTCCTCCAATAGGGGGAGGCCCTTCTTCCCTCGTCCTAACCCTAACCCTAACCCTAACCCTTACCCTAACCCTAACCCTAACCCTAACCCTAACCCTAACCCTACCCTAACCCTAACCCTAACCCTAACCCTAACCCTACCCTAACCCTAACCCTAACCCTAACCCTAACCCTAACCCTACCCTAACCCTAACCCTAACCCTAACCCTAACCCTTACCCTAACCCTAACCCTAACCCTAACCCTAACCCTCACCACCTTCGGGTGGTGGACCATCTAAGGGCTTGGGGGCCCACCCAGAGCACATCTTCTCGCAGAGAGTGCTCTGTTTTCTCCTTTGGGAGAACTCTTTATCTCAAACCTAACCCTAACCCTAACCCTAACCCTTACCCTAACCCTAACCCTAACCCTAACCCTAACCCCTAAACCCTAACCCTAACCCTAACCCTAACCCTTACCCTAACCCTAACCCTAACCCTAACCCTAACCCCTAACCCTAACCCTAACCCTAACCCTACCCTAACCCTAACCCTAACCCTAACCCTAACCCTACCCTAACCCTAACCCTAACCCTAACCCCTAACCCCTAACCCTAACCCTAACCCTAACCCTACCCTAACCCTAACCCTAACCCTAACCCCTAACCCTAACCCTAACCCTAACCCTAACCCTATGCGCCTAAACTTAACCCCTTAGAGGTACGCGCCTAAACTGAACCCCTTTCGAGGTATGCGCCTAAACTTAAGCCCTAATTGGCACATCTAAACTGAACCCTTATACAGGATGCCTATCCCTAACCCTAGCCCCATCCCTAACCCTAACCTCGATAAACCGACAAACCCTGACCTTGACTCTGGGCCTGAACCTGATCTCTTAGTGAGAGAAGGAATGACGGCCCAGGGAAGAGTGATGGGGGAAGGGGAAGAGGGAAGGACGGGATGGTGGAGAGGAGGGGATAGAGGAAGGAGTGACCTCTCTTAATCCCTGACCCTGTTCTAACCCTATACCCCAATCTTGACCCTACGTCCAACCCATTTTGACATTCGTCCATCTATGCTATTTGAGCCACTCACGCCAAATTCCTGCGGGCCACTGACGTCCAACAGTGTGCCATATTAAACGCAGATGATGAAAGAAGACCGCTGAGAAACAGTCGAGTCAATATATTTATTAAGCACATATAAGTGAAACTTGAAGGCCTAGAGAAGAGCCATAGATAGATGAGACTTAAGAAGAAGAGGAGTGGAGTAGAAGTTCAAAGAGGAAGGATGGAAAGATCAGAGGATCAAAGGAAGAAGAAGAAGAGCACTTACCTGAAAATACATCAAACACCTGAAAAAAGGAAAAGACATAATTAGTCACCAAATTAAAACCTGTAATTGGAGAAATTAAAACTTACCTGGAACCCCTAAAAGGAAGAAAAAAGACATATTAGTCAAATTCGGAAACCCCTAAAAGGAAGAAAACCTAGAAAAAGGAACTAATTGAATTACTTACCTTGTAAGTACTCACCGGATGGAAAACTGTACAAATCCCATACTAGGGTGTACAGAGTAGATGAAGGTGAGAGTCTATTCCGTCCTGGGCATGACGTTAAACTGCACCCTGGAGGGAGCAGCTGGGCACGGGCCCAAGTGGTGTAGGCCATACTAGGCCACCCACTCTGTCGACCGCGCCTGATGAAGGGCATACTAGCCCGAAACGTTGCGCAACGGTCGACTTACCTAAAACTAGCTAAGAACAGCTATGTTTAAATTTTTTGACCCTCCACCACTTTCGAGTGGTGGAACCCAAGGCTGGGAGATCTGCCTCACCAGCCCATTCTGAAGCGGAGAGTGCACTGGTTCTCTCCTTCGGGAGGGAATTCTTTTTTCCTGAACCTAGCCCGCCAGGTCCCGCAGTCTGGGTTGTGTGCGGGATGTGGTCTCTCATGCCCTTTAGCCCATAAGTCCCTGACTGCCAAGTCATATTAGACACCCAAACCAAGGCCTTATGCTAACCCTAACCAATTTGATGTATGCGCCTAAACAAAACCATTCGAGGTATGCGCCTAAACTTAACCCCTTAGAGGTACGCGCCTAAACTGAACCCCTTTCGAGGTATGCGCCTAAACTTAAGCCCTAATTGGCACATCTAAACTGAACCCTTATACAGGATGCCTATCCCTAACCCTAGCCCCATCCCTAACCCTAACCTCGATAAACCGACAAACCCTGACCTTGACTCTGGGCCTGAACCTGATCTCTTAGTGAGAGAAGGAATGACGGCCCAGGGAAGAGTGATGGGGGAAGGGGAAGAGGGAAGGACGGGATGGTGGAGAGGAGGGGATAGAGGAAGGAGTGACCTCTCTTAATCCCTGACCCTGTTCTAACCCTATACCCCAATCTTGACCCTACGTCCAACCCATTTTGACATTCGTCCATCTATGCTATTTGAGCCACTCACGCCAAATTCCTGCGGGCCACTGACGTCCAACAGTGTGCCATATTAAACGCAGATGATGAAAGAAGACCGCTGAGAAACAGTCGAGTCAATATATTTATTAAGCACATATAAGTGAAACTTGAAGGCCTAGAGAAGAGCCATAGATAGATGAGACTTAAGAAGAAGAGGAGTGGAGTAGAAGTTCAAAGAGGAAGGATGGAAAGATCAGAGGATCAAAGGAAGAAGAAGAAGAGCACTTACCTGAAAATACATCAAACACCTGAAAAAAGGAAAAGACATAATTAGTCACCAAATTAAAACCTGTAATTGGAGAAATTAAAACTTACCTGGAACCCCTAAAAGGAAGAAAAAAGACATATTAGTCAAATTCGGAAACCCCTAAAAGGAAGAAAACCTAGAAAAAGGAACTAATTGAATTACTTACCTTGTAAGTACTCACCGGATGGAAAACTGTACAAATCCCATACTAGGGTGTACAGAGTAGATGAAGGTGAGAGTCTATTCCGTCCTGGGCATGACGTTAAACTGCACCCTGGAGGGAGCAGCTGGGCACGGGCCCAAGTGGTGTAGGCCATACTAGGCCACCCACTCTGTCGACCGCGCCTGATGAAGGGCATACTAGCCCGAAACGTTGCGCAACGGTCGACTTACCTAAAACTAGCTAAGAACAGCTATGTTTAAATTTTTTGACCCTCCACCACTTTCGAGTGGTGGAACCCAAGGCTGGGAGATCTGCCTCACCAGCCCATTCTGAAGCGGAGAGTGCACTGGTTCTCTCCTTCGGGAGGGAATTCTTTTTTCCTGAACCTAGCCCGCCAGGTCCCGCAGTCTGGGTTGTGTGCGGGATGTGGTCTCTCATGCCCTTTAGCCCATAAGTCCCTGACTGCCAAGTCATATTAGACACCCAAACCAAGGCCTTATGCTAACCCTAACCAATTTGATGTATGCGCCTAAACAAAACCATTCGAGGTATGCGCCTAAACTTAACCCCTTAGAGGTACGCGCCTAAACTGAACCCCTTTCGAGGTATGCGCCTAAACTTAAGCCCTAATTGGCACATCTAAACTGAACCCTTATACAGGATGCCTATCCCTAACCCTAGCCCCATCCCTAACCCTAACCTCGATAAACCGACAAACCCTGACCTTGACTCTGGGCCTGAACCTGATCTCTTAGTGAGAGAAGGAATGACGGCCCAGGGAAGAGTGATGGGGGAAGGGGAAGAGGGAAGGACGGGATGGTGGAGAGGAGGGGATAGAGGAAGGAGTGACCTCTCTTAATCCCTGACCCTGTTCTAACCCTATACCCCAATCTTGACCCTACGTCCAACCCATTTTGACATTCGTCCATCTATGCTATTTGAGCCACTCACGCCAAATTCCTGCGGGCCACTGACGTCCAACAGTGTGCCATATTAAACGCAGATGATGAAAGAAGACCGCTGAGAAACAGTCGAGTCAATATATTTATTAAGCACATATAAGTGAAACTTGAAGGCCTAGAGAAGAGCCATAGATAGATGAGACTTAAGAAGAAGAGGAGTGGAGTAGAAGTTCAAAGAGGAAGGATGGAAAGATCAGAGGATCAAAGGAAGAAGAAGAAGAGCACTTACCTGAAAATACATCAAACACCTGAAAAAAGGAAAAGACATAATTAGTCACCAAATTAAAACCTGTAATTGGAGAAATTAAAACTTACCTGGAACCCCTAAAAGGAAGAAAAAAGACATATTAGTCAAATTCGGAAACCCCTAAAAGGAAGAAAACCTAGAAAAAGGAACTAATTGAATTACTTACCTTGTAAGTACTCACCGGATGGAAAACTGTACAAATCCCATACTAGGGTGTACAGAGTAGATGAAGGTGAGAGTCTATTCCGTCCTGGGCATGACGTTAAACTGCACCCTGGAGGGAGCAGCTGGGCACGGGCCCAAGTGGTGTAGGCCATACTAGGCCACCCACTCTGTCGACCGCGCCTGATGAAGGGCATACTAGCCCGAAACGTTGCGCAACGGTCGACTTACCTAAAACTAGCTAAGAACAGCTATGTTTAAATTTTTTGACCCTCCACCACTTTCGAGTGGTGGAACCCAAGGCTGGGAGATCTGCCTCACCAGCCCATTCTGAAGCGGAGAGTGCACTGGTTCTCTCCTTCGGGAGGGAATTCTTTTTTCCTGAACCTAGCCCGCCAGGTCCCGCAGTCTGGGTTGTGTGCGGGATGTGGTCTCTCATGCCCTTTAGCCCATAAGTCCCTGACTGCCAAGTCATATTAGACACCCAAACCAAGGCCTTATGCTAACCCTAACCAATTTGATGTATGCGCCTAAACAAAACCATTCGAGGTATGCGCCTAAACTTAACCCCTTAGAGGTACGCGCCTAAACTGAACCCCTTTCGAGGTATGCGCCTAAACTTAAGCCCTAATTGGCACATCTAAACTGAACCCTTATACAGGATGCCTATCCCTAACCCTAGCCCCATCCCTAACCCTAACCTCGATAAACCGACAAACCCTGACCTTGACTCTGGGCCTGAACCTGATCTCTTAGTGAGAGAAGGAATGACGGCCCAGGGAAGAGTGATGGGGGAAGGGGAAGAGGGAAGGACGGGATGGTGGAGAGGAGGGGATAGAGGAAGGAGTGACCTCTCTTAATCCCTGACCCTGTTCTAACCCTATACCCCAATCTTGACCCTACGTCCAACCCATTTTGACATTCGTCCATCTATGCTATTTGAGCCACTCACGCCAAATTCCTGCGGGCCACTGACGTCCAACAGTGTGCCATATTAAACGCAGATGATGAAAGAAGACCGCTGAGAAACAGTCGAGTCAATATATTTATTAAGCACATATAAGTGAAACTTGAAGGCCTAGAGAAGAGCCATAGATAGATGAGACTTAAGAAGAAGAGGAGTGGAGTAGAAGTTCAAAGAGGAAGGATGGAAAGATCAGAGGATCAAAGGAAGAAGAAGAAGAGCACTTACCTGAAAATACATCAAACACCTGAAAAAAGGAAAAGACATAATTAGTCACCAAATTAAAACCTGTAATTGGAGAAATTAAAACTTACCTGGAACCCCTAAAAGGAAGAAAAAAGACATATTAGTCAAATTCGGAAACCCCTAAAAGGAAGAAAACCTAGAAAAAGGAACTAATTGAATTACTTACCTTGTAAGTACTCACCGGATGGAAAACTGTACAAATCCCATACTAGGGTGTACAGAGTAGATGAAGGTGAGAGTCTATTCCGTCCTGGGCATGACGTTAAACTGCACCCTGGAGGGAGCAGCTGGGCACGGGCCCAAGTGGTGTAGGCCATACTAGGCCACCCACTCTGTCGACCGCGCCTGATGAAGGGCATACTAGCCCGAAACGTTGCGCAACGGTCGACTTACCTAAAACTAGCTAAGAACAGCTATGTTTAAATTTTTTGACCCTCCACCACTTTCGAGTGGTGGAACCCAAGGCTGGGAGATCTGCCTCACCAGCCCATTCTGAAGCGGAGAGTGCACTGGTTCTCTCCTTCGGGAGGGAATTCTTTTTTCCTGAACCTAGCCCGCCAGGTCCCGCAGTCTGGGTTGTGTGCGGGATGTGGTCTCTCATGCCCTTTAGCCCATAAGTCCCTGACTGCCAAGTCATATTAGACACCCAAACCAAGGCCTTATGCTAACCCTAACCAATTTGATGTATGCGCCTAAACAAAACCATTCGAGGTATGCGCCTAAACTTAACCCCTTAGAGGTACGCGCCTAAACTGAACCCCTTTCGAGGTATGCGCCTAAACTTAAGCCCTAATTGGCACATCTAAACTGAACCCTTATACAGGATGCCTATCCCTAACCCTAGCCCCATCCCTAACCCTAACCTCGATAAACCGACAAACCCTGACCTTGACTCTGGGCCTGAACCTGATCTCTTAGTGAGAGAAGGAATGACGGCCCAGGGAAGAGTGATGGGGGAAGGGGAAGAGGGAAGGACGGGATGGTGGAGAGGAGGGGATAGAGGAAGGAGTGACCTCTCTTAATCCCTGACCCTGTTCTAACCCTATACCCCAATCTTGACCCTACGTCCAACCCATTTTGACATTCGTCCATCTATGCTATTTGAGCCACTCACGCCAAATTCCTGCGGGCCACTGACGTCCAACAGTGTGCCATATTAAACGCAGATGATGAAAGAAGACCGCTGAGAAACAGTCGAGTCAATATATTTATTAAGCACATATAAGTGAAACTTGAAGGCCTAGAGAAGAGCCATAGATAGATGAGACTTAAGAAGAAGAGGAGTGGAGTAGAAGTTCAAAGAGGAAGGATGGAAAGATCAGAGGATCAAAGGAAGAAGAAGAAGAGCACTTACCTGAAAATACATCAAACACCTGAAAAAAGGAAAAGACATAATTAGTCACCAAATTAAAACCTGTAATTGGAGAAATTAAAACTTACCTGGAACCCCTAAAAGGAAGAAAAAAGACATATTAGTCAAATTCGGAAACCCCTAAAAGGAAGAAAACCTAGAAAAAGGAACTAATTGAATTACTTACCTTGTAAGTACTCACCGGATGGAAAACTGTACAAATCCCATACTAGGGTGTACAGAGTAGATGAAGGTGAGAGTCTATTCCGTCCTGGGCATGACGTTAAACTGCACCCTGGAGGGAGCAGCTGGGCACGGGCCCAAGTGGTGTAGGCCATACTAGGCCACCCACTCTGTCGACCGCGCCTGATGAAGGGCATACTAGCCCGAAACGTTGCGCAACGGTCGACTTACCTAAAACTAGCTAAGAACAGCTATGTTTAAATTTTTTGACCCTCCACCACTTTCGAGTGGTGGAACCCAAGGCTGGGAGATCTGCCTCACCAGCCCATTCTGAAGCGGAGAGTGCACTGGTTCTCTCCTTCGGGAGGGAATTCTTTTTTCCTGAACCTAGCCCGCCAGGTCCCGCAGTCTGGGTTGTGTGCGGGATGTGGTCTCTCATGCCCTTTAGCCCATAAGTCCCTGACTGCCAAGTCATATTAGACACCCAAACCAAGGCCTTATGCTAACCCTAACCAATTTGATGTATGCGCCTAAACAAAACCATTCGAGGTATGCGCCTAAACTTAACCCCTTAGAGGTACGCGCCTAAACTGAACCCCTTTCGAGGTATGCGCCTAAACTTAAGCCCTAATTGGCACATCTAAACTGAACCCTTATACAGGATGCCTATCCCTAACCCTAGCCCCATCCCTAACCCTAACCTCGATAAACCGACAAACCCTGACCTTGACTCTGGGCCTGAACCTGATCTCTTAGTGAGAGAAGGAATGACGGCCCAGGGAAGAGTGATGGGGGAAGGGGAAGAGGGAAGGACGGGATGGTGGAGAGGAGGGGATAGAGGAAGGAGTGACCTCTCTTAATCCCTGACCCTGTTCTAACCCTATACCCCAATCTTGACCCTACGTCCAACCCATTTTGACATTCGTCCATCTATGCTATTTGAGCCACTCACGCCAAATTCCTGCGGGCCACTGACGTCCAACAGTGTGCCATATTAAACGCAGATGATGAAAGAAGACCGCTGAGAAACAGTCGAGTCAATATATTTATTAAGCACATATAAGTGAAACTTGAAGGCCTAGAGAAGAGCCATAGATAGATGAGACTTAAGAAGAAGAGGAGTGGAGTAGAAGTTCAAAGAGGAAGGATGGAAAGATCAGAGGATCAAAGGAAGAAGAAGAAGAGCACTTACCTGAAAATACATCAAACACCTGAAAAAAGGAAAAGACATAATTAGTCACCAAATTAAAACCTGTAATTGGAGAAATTAAAACTTACCTGGAACCCCTAAAAGGAAGAAAAAAGACATATTAGTCAAATTCGGAAACCCCTAAAAGGAAGAAAACCTAGAAAAAGGAACTAATTGAATTACTTACCTTGTAAGTACTCACCGGATGGAAAACTGTACAAATCCCATACTAGGGTGTACAGAGTAGATGAAGGTGAGAGTCTATTCCGTCCTGGGCATGACGTTAAACTGCACCCTGGAGGGAGCAGCTGGGCACGGGCCCAAGTGGTGTAGGCCATACTAGGCCACCCACTCTGTCGACCGCGCCTGATGAAGGGCATACTAGCCCGAAACGTTGCGCAACGGTCGACTTACCTAAAACTAGCTAAGAACAGCTATGTTTAAATTTTTTGACCCTCCACCACTTTCGAGTGGTGGAACCCAAGGCTGGGAGATCTGCCTCACCAGCCCATTCTGAAGCGGAGAGTGCACTGGTTCTCTCCTTCGGGAGGGAATTCTTTTTTCCTGAACCTAGCCCGCCAGGTCCCGCAGTCTGGGTTGTGTGCGGGATGTGGTCTCTCATGCCCTTTAGCCCATAAGTCCCTGACTGCCAAGTCATATTAGACACCCAAACCAAGGCCTTATGCTAACCCTAACCAATTTGATGTATGCGCCTAAACAAAACCATTCGAGGTATGCGCCTAAACTTAACCCCTTAGAGGTACGCGCCTAAACTGAACCCCTTTCGAGGTATGCGCCTAAACTTAAGCCCTAATTGGCACATCTAAACTGAACCCTTATACAGGATGCCTATCCCTAACCCTAGCCCCATCCCTAACCCTAACCTCGATAAACCGACAAACCCTGACCTTGACTCTGGGCCTGAACCTGATCTCTTAGTGAGAGAAGGAATGACGGCCCAGGGAAGAGTGATGGGGGAAGGGGAAGAGGGAAGGACGGGATGGTGGAGAGGAGGGGATAGAGGAAGGAGTGACCTCTCTTAATCCCTGACCCTGTTCTAACCCTATACCCCAATCTTGACCCTACGTCCAACCCATTTTGACATTCGTCCATCTATGCTATTTGAGCCACTCACGCCAAATTCCTGCGGGCCACTGACGTCCAACAGTGTGCCATATTAAACGCAGATGATGAAAGAAGACCGCTGAGAAACAGTCGAGTCAATATATTTATTAAGCACATATAAGTGAAACTTGAAGGCCTAGAGAAGAGCCATAGATAGATGAGACTTAAGAAGAAGAGGAGTGGAGTAGAAGTTCAAAGAGGAAGGATGGAAAGATCAGAGGATCAAAGGAAGAAGAAGAAGAGCACTTACCTGAAAATACATCAAACACCTGAAAAAAGGAAAAGACATAATTAGTCACCAAATTAAAACCTGTAATTGGAGAAATTAAAACTTACCTGGAACCCCTAAAAGGAAGAAAAAAGACATATTAGTCAAATTCGGAAACCCCTAAAAGGAAGAAAACCTAGAAAAAGGAACTAATTGAATTACTTACCTTGTAAGTACTCACCGGATGGAAAACTGTACAAATCCCATACTAGGGTGTACAGAGTAGATGAAGGTGAGAGTCTATTCCGTCCTGGGCATGACGTTAAACTGCACCCTGGAGGGAGCAGCTGGGCACGGGCCCAAGTGGTGTAGGCCATACTAGGCCACCCACTCTGTCGACCGCGCCTGATGAAGGGCATACTAGCCCGAAACGTTGCGCAACGGTCGACTTACCTAAAACTAGCTAAGAACAGCTATGTTTAAATTTTTTGACCCTCCACCACTTTCGAGTGGTGGAACCCAAGGCTGGGAGATCTGCCTCACCAGCCCATTCTGAAGCGGAGAGTGCACTGGTTCTCTCCTTCGGGAGGGAATTCTTTTTTCCTGAACCTAGCCCGCCAGGTCCCGCAGTCTGGGTTGTGTGCGGGATGTGGTCTCTCATGCCCTTTAGCCCATAAGTCCCTGACTGCCAAGTCATATTAGACACCCAAACCAAGGCCTTATGCTAACCCTAACCAATTTGATGTATGCGCCTAAACAAAACCATTCGAGGTATGCGCCTAAACTTAACCCCTTAGAGGTACGCGCCTAAACTGAACCCCTTTCGAGGTATGCGCCTAAACTTAAGCCCTAATTGGCACATCTAAACTGAACCCTTATACAGGATGCCTATCCCTAACCCTAGCCCCATCCCTAACCCTAACCTCGATAAACCGACAAACCCTGACCTTGACTCTGGGCCTGAACCTGATCTCTTAGTGAGAGAAGGAATGACGGCCCAGGGAAGAGTGATGGGGGAAGGGGAAGAGGGAAGGACGGGATGGTGGAGAGGAGGGGATAGAGGAAGGAGTGACCTCTCTTAATCCCTGACCCTGTTCTAACCCTATACCCCAATCTTGACCCTACGTCCAACCCATTTTGACATTCGTCCATCTATGCTATTTGAGCCACTCACGCCAAATTCCTGCGGGCCACTGACGTCCAACAGTGTGCCATATTAAACGCAGATGATGAAAGAAGACCGCTGAGAAACAGTCGAGTCAATATATTTATTAAGCACATATAAGTGAAACTTGAAGGCCTAGAGAAGAGCCATAGATAGATGAGACTTAAGAAGAAGAGGAGTGGAGTAGAAGTTCAAAGAGGAAGGATGGAAAGATCAGAGGATCAAAGGAAGAAGAAGAAGAGCACTTACCTGAAAATACATCAAACACCTGAAAAAAGGAAAAGACATAATTAGTCACCAAATTAAAACCTGTAATTGGAGAAATTAAAACTTACCTGGAACCCCTAAAAGGAAGAAAAAAGACATATTAGTCAAATTCGGAAACCCCTAAAAGGAAGAAAACCTAGAAAAAGGAACTAATTGAATTACTTACCTTGTAAGTACTCACCGGATGGAAAACTGTACAAATCCCATACTAGGGTGTACAGAGTAGATGAAGGTGAGAGTCTATTCCGTCCTGGGCATGACGTTAAACTGCACCCTGGAGGGAGCAGCTGGGCACGGGCCCAAGTGGTGTAGGCCATACTAGGCCACCCACTCTGTCGACCGCGCCTGATGAAGGGCATACTAGCCCGAAACGTTGCGCAACGGTCGACTTACCTAAAACTAGCTAAGAACAGCTATGTTTAAATTTTTTGACCCTCCACCACTTTCGAGTGGTGGAACCCAAGGCTGGGAGATCTGCCTCACCAGCCCATTCTGAAGCGGAGAGTGCACTGGTTCTCTCCTTCGGGAGGGAATTCTTTTTTCCTGAACCTAGCCCGCCAGGTCCCGCAGTCTGGGTTGTGTGCGGGATGTGGTCTCTCATGCCCTTTAGCCCATAAGTCCCTGACTGCCAAGTCATATTAGACACCCAAACCAAGGCCTTATGCTAACCCTAACCAATTTGATGTATGCGCCTAAACAAAACCATTCGAGGTATGCGCCTAAACTTAACCCCTTAGAGGTACGCGCCTAAACTGAACCCCTTTCGAGGTATGCGCCTAAACTTAAGCCCTAATTGGCACATCTAAACTGAACCCTTATACAGGATGCCTATCCCTAACCCTAGCCCCATCCCTAACCCTAACCTCGATAAACCGACAAACCCTGACCTTGACTCTGGGCCTGAACCTGATCTCTTAGTGAGAGAAGGAATGACGGCCCAGGGAAGAGTGATGGGGGAAGGGGAAGAGGGAAGGACGGGATGGTGGAGAGGAGGGGATAGAGGAAGGAGTGACCTCTCTTAATCCCTGACCCTGTTCTAACCCTATACCCCAATCTTGACCCTACGTCCAACCCATTTTGACATTCGTCCATCTATGCTATTTGAGCCACTCACGCCAAATTCCTGCGGGCCACTGACGTCCAACAGTGTGCCATATTAAACGCAGATGATGAAAGAAGACCGCTGAGAAACAGTCGAGTCAATATATTTATTAAGCACATATAAGTGAAACTTGAAGGCCTAGAGAAGAGCCATAGATAGATGAGACTTAAGAAGAAGAGGAGTGGAGTAGAAGTTCAAAGAGGAAGGATGGAAAGATCAGAGGATCAAAGGAAGAAGAAGAAGAGCACTTACCTGAAAATACATCAAACACCTGAAAAAAGGAAAAGACATAATTAGTCACCAAATTAAAACCTGTAATTGGAGAAATTAAAACTTACCTGGAACCCCTAAAAGGAAGAAAAAAGACATATTAGTCAAATTCGGAAACCCCTAAAAGGAAGAAAACCTAGAAAAAGGAACTAATTGAATTACTTACCTTGTAAGTACTCACCGGATGGAAAACTGTACAAATCCCATACTAGGGTGTACAGAGTAGATGAAGGTGAGAGTCTATTCCGTCCTGGGCATGACGTTAAACTGCACCCTGGAGGGAGCAGCTGGGCACGGGCCCAAGTGGTGTAGGCCATACTAGGCCACCCACTCTGTCGACCGCGCCTGATGAAGGGCATACTAGCCCGAAACGTTGCGCAACGGTCGACTTACCTAAAACTAGCTAAGAACAGCTATGTTTAAATTTTTTGACCCTCCACCACTTTCGAGTGGTGGAACCCAAGGCTGGGAGATCTGCCTCACCAGCCCATTCTGAAGCGGAGAGTGCACTGGTTCTCTCCTTCGGGAGGGAATTCTTTTTTCCTGAACCTAGCCCGCCAGGTCCCGCAGTCTGGGTTGTGTGCGGGATGTGGTCTCTCATGCCCTTTAGCCCATAAGTCCCTGACTGCCAAGTCATATTAGACACCCAAACCAAGGCCTTATGCTAACCCTAACCAATTTGATGTATGCGCCTAAACAAAACCATTCGAGGTATGCGCCTAAACTTAACCCCTTAGAGGTACGCGCCTAAACTGAACCCCTTTCGAGGTATGCGCCTAAACTTAAGCCCTAATTGGCACATCTAAACTGAACCCTTATACAGGATGCCTATCCCTAACCCTAGCCCCATCCCTAACCCTAACCTCGATAAACCGACAAACCCTGACCTTGACTCTGGGCCTGAACCTGATCTCTTAGTGAGAGAAGGAATGACGGCCCAGGGAAGAGTGATGGGGGAAGGGGAAGAGGGAAGGACGGGATGGTGGAGAGGAGGGGATAGAGGAAGGAGTGACCTCTCTTAATCCCTGACCCTGTTCTAACCCTATACCCCAATCTTGACCCTACGTCCAACCCATTTTGACATTCGTCCATCTATGCTATTTGAGCCACTCACGCCAAATTCCTGCGGGCCACTGACGTCCAACAGTGTGCCATATTAAACGCAGATGATGAAAGAAGACCGCTGAGAAACAGTCGAGTCAATATATTTATTAAGCACATATAAGTGAAACTTGAAGGCCTAGAGAAGAGCCATAGATAGATGAGACTTAAGAAGAAGAGGAGTGGAGTAGAAGTTCAAAGAGGAAGGATGGAAAGATCAGAGGATCAAAGGAAGAAGAAGAAGAGCACTTACCTGAAAATACATCAAACACCTGAAAAAAGGAAAAGACATAATTAGTCACCAAATTAAAACCTGTAATTGGAGAAATTAAAACTTACCTGGAACCCCTAAAAGGAAGAAAAAAGACATATTAGTCAAATTCGGAAACCCCTAAAAGGAAGAAAACCTAGAAAAAGGAACTAATTGAATTACTTACCTTGTAAGTACTCACCGGATGGAAAACTGTACAAATCCCATACTAGGGTGTACAGAGTAGATGAAGGTGAGAGTCTATTCCGTCCTGGGCATGACGTTAAACTGCACCCTGGAGGGAGCAGCTGGGCACGGGCCCAAGTGGTGTAGGCCATACTAGGCCACCCACTCTGTCGACCGCGCCTGATGAAGGGCATACTAGCCCGAAACGTTGCGCAACGGTCGACTTACCTAAAACTAGCTAAGAACAGCTATGTTTAAATTTTTTGACCCTCCACCACTTTCGAGTGGTGGAACCCAAGGCTGGGAGATCTGCCTCACCAGCCCATTCTGAAGCGGAGAGTGCACTGGTTCTCTCCTTCGGGAGGGAATTCTTTTTTCCTGAACCTAGCCCGCCAGGTCCCGCAGTCTGGGTTGTGTGCGGGATGTGGTCTCTCATGCCCTTTAGCCCATAAGTCCCTGACTGCCAAGTCATATTAGACACCCAAACCAAGGCCTTATGCTAACCCTAACCAATTTGATGTATGCGCCTAAACAAAACCATTCGAGGTATGCGCCTAAACTTAACCCCTTAGAGGTACGCGCCTAAACTGAACCCCTTTCGAGGTATGCGCCTAAACTTAAGCCCTAATTGGCACATCTAAACTGAACCCTTATACAGGATGCCTATCCCTAACCCTAGCCCCATCCCTAACCCTAACCTCGATAAACCGACAAACCCTGACCTTGACTCTGGGCCTGAACCTGATCTCTTAGTGAGAGAAGGAATGACGGCCCAGGGAAGAGTGATGGGGGAAGGGGAAGAGGGAAGGACGGGATGGTGGAGAGGAGGGGATAGAGGAAGGAGTGACCTCTCTTAATCCCTGACCCTGTTCTAACCCTATACCCCAATCTTGACCCTACGTCCAACCCATTTTGACATTCGTCCATCTATGCTATTTGAGCCACTCACGCCAAATTCCTGCGGGCCACTGACGTCCAACAGTGTGCCATATTAAACGCAGATGATGAAAGAAGACCGCTGAGAAACAGTCGAGTCAATATATTTATTAAGCACATATAAGTGAAACTTGAAGGCCTAGAGAAGAGCCATAGATAGATGAGACTTAAGAAGAAGAGGAGTGGAGTAGAAGTTCAAAGAGGAAGGATGGAAAGATCAGAGGATCAAAGGAAGAAGAAGAAGAGCACTTACCTGAAAATACATCAAACACCTGAAAAAAGGAAAAGACATAATTAGTCACCAAATTAAAACCTGTAATTGGAGAAATTAAAACTTACCTGGAACCCCTAAAAGGAAGAAAAAAGACATATTAGTCAAATTCGGAAACCCCTAAAAGGAAGAAAACCTAGAAAAAGGAACTAATTGAATTACTTACCTTGTAAGTACTCACCGGATGGAAAACTGTACAAATCCCATACTAGGGTGTACAGAGTAGATGAAGGTGAGAGTCTATTCCGTCCTGGGCATGACGTTAAACTGCACCCTGGAGGGAGCAGCTGGGCACGGGCCCAAGTGGTGTAGGCCATACTAGGCCACCCACTCTGTCGACCGCGCCTGATGAAGGGCATACTAGCCCGAAACGTTGCGCAACGGTCGACTTACCTAAAACTAGCTAAGAACAGCTATGTTTAAATTTTTTGACCCTCCACCACTTTCGAGTGGTGGAACCCAAGGCTGGGAGATCTGCCTCACCAGCCCATTCTGAAGCGGAGAGTGCACTGGTTCTCTCCTTCGGGAGGGAATTCTTTTTTCCTGAACCTAGCCCGCCAGGTCCCGCAGTCTGGGTTGTGTGCGGGATGTGGTCTCTCATGCCCTTTAGCCCATAAGTCCCTGACTGCCAAGTCATATTAGACACCCAAACCAAGGCCTTATGCTAACCCTAACCAATTTGATGTATGCGCCTAAACAAAACCATTCGAGGTATGCGCCTAAACTTAACCCCTTAGAGGTACGCGCCTAAACTGAACCCCTTTCGAGGTATGCGCCTAAACTTAAGCCCTAATTGGCACATCTAAACTGAACCCTTATACAGGATGCCTATCCCTAACCCTAGCCCCATCCCTAACCCTAACCTCGATAAACCGACAAACCCTGACCTTGACTCTGGGCCTGAACCTGATCTCTTAGTGAGAGAAGGAATGACGGCCCAGGGAAGAGTGATGGGGGAAGGGGAAGAGGGAAGGACGGGATGGTGGAGAGGAGGGGATAGAGGAAGGAGTGACCTCTCTTAATCCCTGACCCTGTTCTAACCCTATACCCCAATCTTGACCCTACGTCCAACCCATTTTGACATTCGTCCATCTATGCTATTTGAGCCACTCACGCCAAATTCCTGCGGGCCACTGACGTCCAACAGTGTGCCATATTAAACGCAGATGATGAAAGAAGACCGCTGAGAAACAGTCGAGTCAATATATTTATTAAGCACATATAAGTGAAACTTGAAGGCCTAGAGAAGAGCCATAGATAGATGAGACTTAAGAAGAAGAGGAGTGGAGTAGAAGTTCAAAGAGGAAGGATGGAAAGATCAGAGGATCAAAGGAAGAAGAAGAAGAGCACTTACCTGAAAATACATCAAACACCTGAAAAAAGGAAAAGACATAATTAGTCACCAAATTAAAACCTGTAATTGGAGAAATTAAAACTTACCTGGAACCCCTAAAAGGAAGAAAAAAGACATATTAGTCAAATTCGGAAACCCCTAAAAGGAAGAAAACCTAGAAAAAGGAACTAATTGAATTACTTACCTTGTAAGTACTCACCGGATGGAAAACTGTACAAATCCCATACTAGGGTGTACAGAGTAGATGAAGGTGAGAGTCTATTCCGTCCTGGGCATGACGTTAAACTGCACCCTGGAGGGAGCAGCTGGGCACGGGCCCAAGTGGTGTAGGCCATACTAGGCCACCCACTCTGTCGACCGCGCCTGATGAAGGGCATACTAGCCCGAAACGTTGCGCAACGGTCGACTTACCTAAAACTAGCTAAGAACAGCTATGTTTAAATTTTTTGACCCTCCACCACTTTCGAGTGGTGGAACCCAAGGCTGGGAGATCTGCCTCACCAGCCCATTCTGAAGCGGAGAGTGCACTGGTTCTCTCCTTCGGGAGGGAATTCTTTTTTCCTGAACCTAGCCCGCCAGGTCCCGCAGTCTGGGTTGTGTGCGGGATGTGGTCTCTCATGCCCTTTAGCCCATAAGTCCCTGACTGCCAAGTCATATTAGACACCCAAACCAAGGCCTTATGCTAACCCTAACCAATTTGATGTATGCGCCTAAACAAAACCATTCGAGGTATGCGCCTAAACTTAACCCCTTAGAGGTACGCGCCTAAACTGAACCCCTTTCGAGGTATGCGCCTAAACTTAAGCCCTAATTGGCACATCTAAACTGAACCCTTATACAGGATGCCTATCCCTAACCCTAGCCCCATCCCTAACCCTAACCTCGATAAACCGACAAACCCTGACCTTGACTCTGGGCCTGAACCTGATCTCTTAGTGAGAGAAGGAATGACGGCCCAGGGAAGAGTGATGGGGGAAGGGGAAGAGGGAAGGACGGGATGGTGGAGAGGAGGGGATAGAGGAAGGAGTGACCTCTCTTAATCCCTGACCCTGTTCTAACCCTATACCCCAATCTTGACCCTACGTCCAACCCATTTTGACATTCGTCCATCTATGCTATTTGAGCCACTCACGCCAAATTCCTGCGGGCCACTGACGTCCAACAGTGTGCCATATTAAACGCAGATGATGAAAGAAGACCGCTGAGAAACAGTCGAGTCAATATATTTATTAAGCACATATAAGTGAAACTTGAAGGCCTAGAGAAGAGCCATAGATAGATGAGACTTAAGAAGAAGAGGAGTGGAGTAGAAGTTCAAAGAGGAAGGATGGAAAGATCAGAGGATCAAAGGAAGAAGAAGAAGAGCACTTACCTGAAAATACATCAAACACCTGAAAAAAGGAAAAGACATAATTAGTCACCAAATTAAAACCTGTAATTGGAGAAATTAAAACTTACCTGGAACCCCTAAAAGGAAGAAAAAAGACATATTAGTCAAATTCGGAAACCCCTAAAAGGAAGAAAACCTAGAAAAAGGAACTAATTGAATTACTTACCTTGTAAGTACTCACCGGATGGAAAACTGTACAAATCCCATACTAGGGTGTACAGAGTAGATGAAGGTGAGAGTCTATTCCGTCCTGGGCATGACGTTAAACTGCACCCTGGAGGGAGCAGCTGGGCACGGGCCCAAGTGGTGTAGGCCATACTAGGCCACCCACTCTGTCGACCGCGCCTGATGAAGGGCATACTAGCCCGAAACGTTGCGCAACGGTCGACTTACCTAAAACTAGCTAAGAACAGCTATGTTTAAATTTTTTGACCCTCCACCACTTTCGAGTGGTGGAACCCAAGGCTGGGAGATCTGCCTCACCAGCCCATTCTGAAGCGGAGAGTGCACTGGTTCTCTCCTTCGGGAGGGAATTCTTTTTTCCTGAACCTAGCCCGCCAGGTCCCGCAGTCTGGGTTGTGTGCGGGATGTGGTCTCTCATGCCCTTTAGCCCATAAGTCCCTGACTGCCAAGTCATATTAGACACCCAAACCAAGGCCTTATGCTAACCCTAACCAATTTGATGTATGCGCCTAAACAAAACCATTCGAGGTATGCGCCTAAACTTAACCCCTTAGAGGTACGCGCCTAAACTGAACCCCTTTCGAGGTATGCGCCTAAACTTAAGCCCTAATTGGCACATCTAAACTGAACCCTTATACAGGATGCCTATCCCTAACCCTAGCCCCATCCCTAACCCTAACCTCGATAAACCGACAAACCCTGACCTTGACTCTGGGCCTGAACCTGATCTCTTAGTGAGAGAAGGAATGACGGCCCAGGGAAGAGTGATGGGGGAAGGGGAAGAGGGAAGGACGGGATGGTGGAGAGGAGGGGATAGAGGAAGGAGTGACCTCTCTTAATCCCTGACCCTGTTCTAACCCTATACCCCAATCTTGACCCTACGTCCAACCCATTTTGACATTCGTCCATCTATGCTATTTGAGCCACTCACGCCAAATTCCTGCGGGCCACTGACGTCCAACAGTGTGCCATATTAAACGCAGATGATGAAAGAAGACCGCTGAGAAACAGTCGAGTCAATATATTTATTAAGCACATATAAGTGAAACTTGAAGGCCTAGAGAAGAGCCATAGATAGATGAGACTTAAGAAGAAGAGGAGTGGAGTAGAAGTTCAAAGAGGAAGGATGGAAAGATCAGAGGATCAAAGGAAGAAGAAGAAGAGCACTTACCTGAAAATACATCAAACACCTGAAAAAAGGAAAAGACATAATTAGTCACCAAATTAAAACCTGTAATTGGAGAAATTAAAACTTACCTGGAACCCCTAAAAGGAAGAAAAAAGACATATTAGTCAAATTCGGAAACCCCTAAAAGGAAGAAAACCTAGAAAAAGGAACTAATTGAATTACTTACCTTGTAAGTACTCACCGGATGGAAAACTGTACAAATCCCATACTAGGGTGTACAGAGTAGATGAAGGTGAGAGTCTATTCCGTCCTGGGCATGACGTTAAACTGCACCCTGGAGGGAGCAGCTGGGCACGGGCCCAAGTGGTGTAGGCCATACTAGGCCACCCACTCTGTCGACCGCGCCTGATGAAGGGCATACTAGCCCGAAACGTTGCGCAACGGTCGACTTACCTAAAACTAGCTAAGAACAGCTATGTTTAAATTTTTTGACCCTCCACCACTTTCGAGTGGTGGAACCCAAGGCTGGGAGATCTGCCTCACCAGCCCATTCTGAAGCGGAGAGTGCACTGGTTCTCTCCTTCGGGAGGGAATTCTTTTTTCCTGAACCTAGCCCGCCAGGTCCCGCAGTCTGGGTTGTGTGCGGGATGTGGTCTCTCATGCCCTTTAGCCCATAAGTCCCTGACTGCCAAGTCATATTAGACACCCAAACCAAGGCCTTATGCTAACCCTAACCAATTTGATGTATGCGCCTAAACAAAACCATTCGAGGTATGCGCCTAAACTTAACCCCTTAGAGGTACGCGCCTAAACTGAACCCCTTTCGAGGTATGCGCCTAAACTTAAGCCCTAATTGGCACATCTAAACTGAACCCTTATACAGGATGCCTATCCCTAACCCTAGCCCCATCCCTAACCCTAACCTCGATAAACCGACAAACCCTGACCTTGACTCTGGGCCTGAACCTGATCTCTTAGTGAGAGAAGGAATGACGGCCCAGGGAAGAGTGATGGGGGAAGGGGAAGAGGGAAGGACGGGATGGTGGAGAGGAGGGGATAGAGGAAGGAGTGACCTCTCTTAATCCCTGACCCTGTTCTAACCCTATACCCCAATCTTGACCCTACGTCCAACCCATTTTGACATTCGTCCATCTATGCTATTTGAGCCACTCACGCCAAATTCCTGCGGGCCACTGACGTCCAACAGTGTGCCATATTAAACGCAGATGATGAAAGAAGACCGCTGAGAAACAGTCGAGTCAATATATTTATTAAGCACATATAAGTGAAACTTGAAGGCCTAGAGAAGAGCCATAGATAGATGAGACTTAAGAAGAAGAGGAGTGGAGTAGAAGTTCAAAGAGGAAGGATGGAAAGATCAGAGGATCAAAGGAAGAAGAAGAAGAGCACTTACCTGAAAATACATCAAACACCTGAAAAAAGGAAAAGACATAATTAGTCACCAAATTAAAACCTGTAATTGGAGAAATTAAAACTTACCTGGAACCCCTAAAAGGAAGAAAAAAGACATATTAGTCAAATTCGGAAACCCCTAAAAGGAAGAAAACCTAGAAAAAGGAACTAATTGAATTACTTACCTTGTAAGTACTCACCGGATGGAAAACTGTACAAATCCCATACTAGGGTGTACAGAGTAGATGAAGGTGAGAGTCTATTCCGTCCTGGGCATGACGTTAAACTGCACCCTGGAGGGAGCAGCTGGGCACGGGCCCAAGTGGTGTAGGCCATACTAGGCCACCCACTCTGTCGACCGCGCCTGATGAAGGGCATACTAGCCCGAAACGTTGCGCAACGGTCGACTTACCTAAAACTAGCTAAGAACAGCTATGTTTAAATTTTTTGACCCTCCACCACTTTCGAGTGGTGGAACCCAAGGCTGGGAGATCTGCCTCACCAGCCCATTCTGAAGCGGAGAGTGCACTGGTTCTCTCCTTCGGGAGGGAATTCTTTTTTCCTGAACCTAGCCCGCCAGGTCCCGCAGTCTGGGTTGTGTGCGGGATGTGGTCTCTCATGCCCTTTAGCCCATAAGTCCCTGACTGCCAAGTCATATTAGACACCCAAACCAAGGCCTTATGCTAACCCTAACCAATTTGATGTATGCGCCTAAACAAAACCATTCGAGGTATGCGCCTAAACTTAACCCCTTAGAGGTACGCGCCTAAACTGAACCCCTTTCGAGGTATGCGCCTAAACTTAAGCCCTAATTGGCACATCTAAACTGAACCCTTATACAGGATGCCTATCCCTAACCCTAGCCCCATCCCTAACCCTAACCTCGATAAACCGACAAACCCTGACCTTGACTCTGGGCCTGAACCTGATCTCTTAGTGAGAGAAGGAATGACGGCCCAGGGAAGAGTGATGGGGGAAGGGGAAGAGGGAAGGACGGGATGGTGGAGAGGAGGGGATAGAGGAAGGAGTGACCTCTCTTAATCCCTGACCCTGTTCTAACCCTATACCCCAATCTTGACCCTACGTCCAACCCATTTTGACATTCGTCCATCTATGCTATTTGAGCCACTCACGCCAAATTCCTGCGGGCCACTGACGTCCAACAGTGTGCCATATTAAACGCAGATGATGAAAGAAGACCGCTGAGAAACAGTCGAGTCAATATATTTATTAAGCACATATAAGTGAAACTTGAAGGCCTAGAGAAGAGCCATAGATAGATGAGACTTAAGAAGAAGAGGAGTGGAGTAGAAGTTCAAAGAGGAAGGATGGAAAGATCAGAGGATCAAAGGAAGAAGAAGAAGAGCACTTACCTGAAAATACATCAAACACCTGAAAAAAGGAAAAGACATAATTAGTCACCAAATTAAAACCTGTAATTGGAGAAATTAAAACTTACCTGGAACCCCTAAAAGGAAGAAAAAAGACATATTAGTCAAATTCGGAAACCCCTAAAAGGAAGAAAACCTAGAAAAAGGAACTAATTGAATTACTTACCTTGTAAGTACTCACCGGATGGAAAACTGTACAAATCCCATACTAGGGTGTACAGAGTAGATGAAGGTGAGAGTCTATTCCGTCCTGGGCATGACGTTAAACTGCACCCTGGAGGGAGCAGCTGGGCACGGGCCCAAGTGGTGTAGGCCATACTAGGCCACCCACTCTGTCGACCGCGCCTGATGAAGGGCATACTAGCCCGAAACGTTGCGCAACGGTCGACTTACCTAAAACTAGCTAAGAACAGCTATGTTTAAATTTTTTGACCCTCCACCACTTTCGAGTGGTGGAACCCAAGGCTGGGAGATCTGCCTCACCAGCCCATTCTGAAGCGGAGAGTGCACTGGTTCTCTCCTTCGGGAGGGAATTCTTTTTTCCTGAACCTAGCCCGCCAGGTCCCGCAGTCTGGGTTGTGTGCGGGATGTGGTCTCTCATGCCCTTTAGCCCATAAGTCCCTGACTGCCAAGTCATATTAGACACCCAAACCAAGGCCTTATGCTAACCCTAACCAATTTGATGTATGCGCCTAAACAAAACCATTCGAGGTATGCGCCTAAACTTAACCCCTTAGAGGTACGCGCCTAAACTGAACCCCTTTCGAGGTATGCGCCTAAACTTAAGCCCTAATTGGCACATCTAAACTGAACCCTTATACAGGATGCCTATCCCTAACCCTAGCCCCATCCCTAACCCTAACCTCGATAAACCGACAAACCCTGACCTTGACTCTGGGCCTGAACCTGATCTCTTAGTGAGAGAAGGAATGACGGCCCAGGGAAGAGTGATGGGGGAAGGGGAAGAGGGAAGGACGGGATGGTGGAGAGGAGGGGATAGAGGAAGGAGTGACCTCTCTTAATCCCTGACCCTGTTCTAACCCTATACCCCAATCTTGACCCTACGTCCAACCCATTTTGACATTCGTCCATCTATGCTATTTGAGCCACTCACGCCAAATTCCTGCGGGCCACTGACGTCCAACAGTGTGCCATATTAAACGCAGATGATGAAAGAAGACCGCTGAGAAACAGTCGAGTCAATATATTTATTAAGCACATATAAGTGAAACTTGAAGGCCTAGAGAAGAGCCATAGATAGATGAGACTTAAGAAGAAGAGGAGTGGAGTAGAAGTTCAAAGAGGAAGGATGGAAAGATCAGAGGATCAAAGGAAGAAGAAGAAGAGCACTTACCTGAAAATACATCAAACACCTGAAAAAAGGAAAAGACATAATTAGTCACCAAATTAAAACCTGTAATTGGAGAAATTAAAACTTACCTGGAACCCCTAAAAGGAAGAAAAAAGACATATTAGTCAAATTCGGAAACCCCTAAAAGGAAGAAAACCTAGAAAAAGGAACTAATTGAATTACTTACCTTGTAAGTACTCACCGGATGGAAAACTGTACAAATCCCATACTAGGGTGTACAGAGTAGATGAAGGTGAGAGTCTATTCCGTCCTGGGCATGACGTTAAACTGCACCCTGGAGGGAGCAGCTGGGCACGGGCCCAAGTGGTGTAGGCCATACTAGGCCACCCACTCTGTCGACCGCGCCTGATGAAGGGCATACTAGCCCGAAACGTTGCGCAACGGTCGACTTACCTAAAACTAGCTAAGAACAGCTATGTTTAAATTTTTTGACCCTCCACCACTTTCGAGTGGTGGAACCCAAGGCTGGGAGATCTGCCTCACCAGCCCATTCTGAAGCGGAGAGTGCACTGGTTCTCTCCTTCGGGAGGGAATTCTTTTTTCCTGAACCTAGCCCGCCAGGTCCCGCAGTCTGGGTTGTGTGCGGGATGTGGTCTCTCATGCCCTTTAGCCCATAAGTCCCTGACTGCCAAGTCATATTAGACACCCAAACCAAGGCCTTATGCTAACCCTAACCAATTTGATGTATGCGCCTAAACAAAACCATTCGAGGTATGCGCCTAAACTTAACCCCTTAGAGGTACGCGCCTAAACTGAACCCCTTTCGAGGTATGCGCCTAAACTTAAGCCCTAATTGGCACATCTAAACTGAACCCTTATACAGGATGCCTATCCCTAACCCTAGCCCCATCCCTAACCCTAACCTCGATAAACCGACAAACCCTGACCTTGACTCTGGGCCTGAACCTGATCTCTTAGTGAGAGAAGGAATGACGGCCCAGGGAAGAGTGATGGGGGAAGGGGAAGAGGGAAGGACGGGATGGTGGAGAGGAGGGGATAGAGGAAGGAGTGACCTCTCTTAATCCCTGACCCTGTTCTAACCCTATACCCCAATCTTGACCCTACGTCCAACCCATTTTGACATTCGTCCATCTATGCTATTTGAGCCACTCACGCCAAATTCCTGCGGGCCACTGACGTCCAACAGTGTGCCATATTAAACGCAGATGATGAAAGAAGACCGCTGAGAAACAGTCGAGTCAATATATTTATTAAGCACATATAAGTGAAACTTGAAGGCCTAGAGAAGAGCCATAGATAGATGAGACTTAAGAAGAAGAGGAGTGGAGTAGAAGTTCAAAGAGGAAGGATGGAAAGATCAGAGGATCAAAGGAAGAAGAAGAAGAGCACTTACCTGAAAATACATCAAACACCTGAAAAAAGGAAAAGACATAATTAGTCACCAAATTAAAACCTGTAATTGGAGAAATTAAAACTTACCTGGAACCCCTAAAAGGAAGAAAAAAGACATATTAGTCAAATTCGGAAACCCCTAAAAGGAAGAAAACCTAGAAAAAGGAACTAATTGAATTACTTACCTTGTAAGTACTCACCGGATGGAAAACTGTACAAATCCCATACTAGGGTGTACAGAGTAGATGAAGGTGAGAGTCTATTCCGTCCTGGGCATGACGTTAAACTGCACCCTGGAGGGAGCAGCTGGGCACGGGCCCAAGTGGTGTAGGCCATACTAGGCCACCCACTCTGTCGACCGCGCCTGATGAAGGGCATACTAGCCCGAAACGTTGCGCAACGGTCGACTTACCTAAAACTAGCTAAGAACAGCTATGTTTAAATTTTTTGACCCTCCACCACTTTCGAGTGGTGGAACCCAAGGCTGGGAGATCTGCCTCACCAGCCCATTCTGAAGCGGAGAGTGCACTGGTTCTCTCCTTCGGGAGGGAATTCTTTTTTCCTGAACCTAGCCCGCCAGGTCCCGCAGTCTGGGTTGTGTGCGGGATGTGGTCTCTCATGCCCTTTAGCCCATAAGTCCCTGACTGCCAAGTCATATTAGACACCCAAACCAAGGCCTTATGCTAACCCTAACCAATTTGATGTATGCGCCTAAACAAAACCATTCGAGGTATGCGCCTAAACTTAACCCCTTAGAGGTACGCGCCTAAACTGAACCCCTTTCGAGGTATGCGCCTAAACTTAAGCCCTAATTGGCACATCTAAACTGAACCCTTATACAGGATGCCTATCCCTAACCCTAGCCCCATCCCTAACCCTAACCTCGATAAACCGACAAACCCTGACCTTGACTCTGGGCCTGAACCTGATCTCTTAGTGAGAGAAGGAATGACGGCCCAGGGAAGAGTGATGGGGGAAGGGGAAGAGGGAAGGACGGGATGGTGGAGAGGAGGGGATAGAGGAAGGAGTGACCTCTCTTAATCCCTGACCCTGTTCTAACCCTATACCCCAATCTTGACCCTACGTCCAACCCATTTTGACATTCGTCCATCTATGCTATTTGAGCCACTCACGCCAAATTCCTGCGGGCCACTGACGTCCAACAGTGTGCCATATTAAACGCAGATGATGAAAGAAGACCGCTGAGAAACAGTCGAGTCAATATATTTATTAAGCACATATAAGTGAAACTTGAAGGCCTAGAGAAGAGCCATAGATAGATGAGACTTAAGAAGAAGAGGAGTGGAGTAGAAGTTCAAAGAGGAAGGATGGAAAGATCAGAGGATCAAAGGAAGAAGAAGAAGAGCACTTACCTGAAAATACATCAAACACCTGAAAAAAGGAAAAGACATAATTAGTCACCAAATTAAAACCTGTAATTGGAGAAATTAAAACTTACCTGGAACCCCTAAAAGGAAGAAAAAAGACATATTAGTCAAATTCGGAAACCCCTAAAAGGAAGAAAACCTAGAAAAAGGAACTAATTGAATTACTTACCTTGTAAGTACTCACCGGATGGAAAACTGTACAAATCCCATACTAGGGTGTACAGAGTAGATGAAGGTGAGAGTCTATTCCGTCCTGGGCATGACGTTAAACTGCACCCTGGAGGGAGCAGCTGGGCACGGGCCCAAGTGGTGTAGGCCATACTAGGCCACCCACTCTGTCGACCGCGCCTGATGAAGGGCATACTAGCCCGAAACGTTGCGCAACGGTCGACTTACCTAAAACTAGCTAAGAACAGCTATGTTTAAATTTTTTGACCCTCCACCACTTTCGAGTGGTGGAACCCAAGGCTGGGAGATCTGCCTCACCAGCCCATTCTGAAGCGGAGAGTGCACTGGTTCTCTCCTTCGGGAGGGAATTCTTTTTTCCTGAACCTAGCCCGCCAGGTCCCGCAGTCTGGGTTGTGTGCGGGATGTGGTCTCTCATGCCCTTTAGCCCATAAGTCCCTGACTGCCAAGTCATATTAGACACCCAAACCAAGGCCTTATGCTAACCCTAACCAATTTGATGTATGCGCCTAAACAAAACCATTCGAGGTATGCGCCTAAACTTAACCCCTTAGAGGTACGCGCCTAAACTGAACCCCTTTCGAGGTATGCGCCTAAACTTAAGCCCTAATTGGCACATCTAAACTGAACCCTTATACAGGATGCCTATCCCTAACCCTAGCCCCATCCCTAACCCTAACCTCGATAAACCGACAAACCCTGACCTTGACTCTGGGCCTGAACCTGATCTCTTAGTGAGAGAAGGAATGACGGCCCAGGGAAGAGTGATGGGGGAAGGGGAAGAGGGAAGGACGGGATGGTGGAGAGGAGGGGATAGAGGAAGGAGTGACCTCTCTTAATCCCTGACCCTGTTCTAACCCTATACCCCAATCTTGACCCTACGTCCAACCCATTTTGACATTCGTCCATCTATGCTATTTGAGCCACTCACGCCAAATTCCTGCGGGCCACTGACGTCCAACAGTGTGCCATATTAAACGCAGATGATGAAAGAAGACCGCTGAGAAACAGTCGAGTCAATATATTTATTAAGCACATATAAGTGAAACTTGAAGGCCTAGAGAAGAGCCATAGATAGATGAGACTTAAGAAGAAGAGGAGTGGAGTAGAAGTTCAAAGAGGAAGGATGGAAAGATCAGAGGATCAAAGGAAGAAGAAGAAGAGCACTTACCTGAAAATACATCAAACACCTGAAAAAAGGAAAAGACATAATTAGTCACCAAATTAAAACCTGTAATTGGAGAAATTAAAACTTACCTGGAACCCCTAAAAGGAAGAAAAAAGACATATTAGTCAAATTCGGAAACCCCTAAAAGGAAGAAAACCTAGAAAAAGGAACTAATTGAATTACTTACCTTGTAAGTACTCACCGGATGGAAAACTGTACAAATCCCATACTAGGGTGTACAGAGTAGATGAAGGTGAGAGTCTATTCCGTCCTGGGCATGACGTTAAACTGCACCCTGGAGGGAGCAGCTGGGCACGGGCCCAAGTGGTGTAGGCCATACTAGGCCACCCACTCTGTCGACCGCGCCTGATGAAGGGCATACTAGCCCGAAACGTTGCGCAACGGTCGACTTACCTAAAACTAGCTAAGAACAGCTATGTTTAAATTTTTTGACCCTCCACCACTTTCGAGTGGTGGAACCCAAGGCTGGGAGATCTGCCTCACCAGCCCATTCTGAAGCGGAGAGTGCACTGGTTCTCTCCTTCGGGAGGGAATTCTTTTTTCCTGAACCTAGCCCGCCAGGTCCCGCAGTCTGGGTTGTGTGCGGGATGTGGTCTCTCATGCCCTTTAGCCCATAAGTCCCTGACTGCCAAGTCATATTAGACACCCAAACCAAGGCCTTATGCTAACCCTAACCAATTTGATGTATGCGCCTAAACAAAACCATTCGAGGTATGCGCCTAAACTTAACCCCTTAGAGGTACGCGCCTAAACTGAACCCCTTTCGAGGTATGCGCCTAAACTTAAGCCCTAATTGGCACATCTAAACTGAACCCTTATACAGGATGCCTATCCCTAACCCTAGCCCCATCCCTAACCCTAACCTCGATAAACCGACAAACCCTGACCTTGACTCTGGGCCTGAACCTGATCTCTTAGTGAGAGAAGGAATGACGGCCCAGGGAAGAGTGATGGGGGAAGGGGAAGAGGGAAGGACGGGATGGTGGAGAGGAGGGGATAGAGGAAGGAGTGACCTCTCTTAATCCCTGACCCTGTTCTAACCCTATACCCCAATCTTGACCCTACGTCCAACCCATTTTGACATTCGTCCATCTATGCTATTTGAGCCACTCACGCCAAATTCCTGCGGGCCACTGACGTCCAACAGTGTGCCATATTAAACGCAGATGATGAAAGAAGACCGCTGAGAAACAGTCGAGTCAATATATTTATTAAGCACATATAAGTGAAACTTGAAGGCCTAGAGAAGAGCCATAGATAGATGAGACTTAAGAAGAAGAGGAGTGGAGTAGAAGTTCAAAGAGGAAGGATGGAAAGATCAGAGGATCAAAGGAAGAAGAAGAAGAGCACTTACCTGAAAATACATCAAACACCTGAAAAAAGGAAAAGACATAATTAGTCACCAAATTAAAACCTGTAATTGGAGAAATTAAAACTTACCTGGAACCCCTAAAAGGAAGAAAAAAGACATATTAGTCAAATTCGGAAACCCCTAAAAGGAAGAAAACCTAGAAAAAGGAACTAATTGAATTACTTACCTTGTAAGTACTCACCGGATGGAAAACTGTACAAATCCCATACTAGGGTGTACAGAGTAGATGAAGGTGAGAGTCTATTCCGTCCTGGGCATGACGTTAAACTGCACCCTGGAGGGAGCAGCTGGGCACGGGCCCAAGTGGTGTAGGCCATACTAGGCCACCCACTCTGTCGACCGCGCCTGATGAAGGGCATACTAGCCCGAAACGTTGCGCAACGGTCGACTTACCTAAAACTAGCTAAGAACAGCTATGTTTAAATTTTTTGACCCTCCACCACTTTCGAGTGGTGGAACCCAAGGCTGGGAGATCTGCCTCACCAGCCCATTCTGAAGCGGAGAGTGCACTGGTTCTCTCCTTAGGGAGGGAATTCTTTTTTCCTGAACCTACCCTGCCAGGTCCCGGAGGGTGTTGTGAAGGGATGTGGTCCCCTAGCCCTCGAGCCCCTCATTGCCTGCTTTATCCCCTAATTGGACCTTTACACCTAACCCTAAGCCCCTACACTAAACCTAACCCATTCGAGGGACACGCCTAAACCTAACCAATTCGGAATTCCCGCCTAAACTGAACCAATTCGATGGACGCCTAAACTGAACCCACTAATTTGGACGTAGCCCTAACCCTATCCTAACCCTAAACCTAACCATAACCCCTTTAAAACGTCTAAGCCTAACCCCTGTCTGTGTCTATCCACTATAATTATTCCCTTAACCCCAGATCTATCCCGTATTTAATTCCTGATCCTACCCTCTGCTTTGTCGTTGATCCTCAACTTAACCCCTATTGGATACAGAAGATGGAACCGAGAGAGACAGTGGATAGTCGAGCGGAAGAGGAGAAAGGAAGACTGGAGGAACAAAGGAGGAACAAAGGAAGAACAGGAAACAAGAGGGAGGAAGAAGACGGGGATGGAAAAGAAGGAAGGAAGAAGAAAAGGATAGAGGAAAAGGAAGGAGAAAGGAAGAAAAGAGGACTTACCTTTACTCACCTGGATCGGGAACCCTGGAAAGGAAAAAGCAATTAATTAAGTCATAAAAGACACCTAAATTACTAATTGGAACACTTACCTCACCGTCCTGGGTACGACGTTAAACTGCAACCTAAAAAATTAGAGAAAAAGTTTAAAAAGCCATTTACGGCAAAATAAAACATTAATTCGGCTTTAAATTTTGGGAAGGGAGGTGCAGCAGTGCACGGGCCATTTTTGAGCGGCTAATGCCATATCAGGCAGCCTGCTCCCAAGACAGCCAGCGCCTGATGAAGACCATATCAGGTCGAAACGTTGCGCGAACGCTGTCTTTCGCATCCAACACAAGAGATGTGTAATTTTTTGAAACCCCACCACCTTAGGGTGGTGGAAAAACCTAAGGGCTTGGGGGCCCACCCTAAGCACACTCTGTAGCGGAGAGTGCACAAGGTCTCTTAGGAGAACCTTTTTTTTCCTAAACCTACCCTGCCAGGTCCCGGAGGGTGTTGTGAAGGGATGTGGTCCCCTAGCCCTCGAGCCCCTCATTGCCTGCTTTATCCCCTAATTGGACCTTTACACCTAACCCTAAGCCCCTACACTAAACCTAACCCATTCGAGGGACACGCCTAAACCTAACCAATTCGGAATTCCCGCCTAAACTGAACCAATTCGATGGACGCCTAAACTGAACCCACTAATTTGGACGTAGCCCTAACCCTATCCTAACCCTAAACCTAACCATAACCCCTTTAAAACGTCTAAGCCTAACCCCTGTCTGTGTCTATCCACTATAATTATTCCCTTAACCCCAGATCTATCCCGTATTTAATTCCTGATCCTACCCTCTGCTTTGTCGTTGATCCTCAACTTAACCCCTATTGGATACAGAAGATGGAACCGAGAGAGACAGTGGATAGTCGAGCGGAAGAGGAGAAAGGAAGACTGGAGGAACAAAGGAGGAACAAAGGAAGAACAGGAAACAAGAGGGAGGAAGAAGACGGGGATGGAAAAGAAGGAAGGAAGAAGAAAAGGATAGAGGAAAAGGAAGGAGAAAGGAAGAAAAGAGGACTTACCTTTACTCACCTGGATCGGGAACCCTGGAAAGGAAAAAGCAATTAATTAAGTCATAAAAGACACCTAAATTACTAATTGGAACACTTACCTCACCGTCCTGGGTACGACGTTAAACTGCAACCTAAAAAATTAGAGAAAAAGTTTAAAAAGCCATTTACGGCAAAATAAAACATTAATTCGGCTTTAAATTTTGGGAAGGGAGGTGCAGCAGTGCACGGGCCATTTTTGAGCGGCTAATGCCATATCAGGCAGCCTGCTCCCAAGACAGCCAGCGCCTGATGAAGACCATATCAGGTCGAAACGTTGCGCGAACGCTGTCTTTCGCATCCAACACAAGAGATGTGTAATTTTTTGAAACCCCACCACCTTAGGGTGGTGGAAAAACCTAAGGGCTTGGGGGCCCACCCTAAGCACACTCTGTAGCGGAGAGTGCACAAGGTCTCTTAGGAGAACCTTTTTTTTCCTAAACCTACCCTGCCAGGTCCCGGAGGGTGTTGTGAAGGGATGTGGTCCCCTAGCCCTCGAGCCCCTCATTGCCTGCTTTATCCCCTAATTGGACCTTTACACCTAACCCTAAGCCCCTACACTAAACCTAACCCATTCGAGGGACACGCCTAAACCTAACCAATTCGGAATTCCCGCCTAAACTGAACCAATTCGATGGACGCCTAAACTGAACCCACTAATTTGGACGTAGCCCTAACCCTATCCTAACCCTAAACCTAACCATAACCCCTTTAAAACGTCTAAGCCTAACCCCTGTCTGTGTCTATCCACTATAATTATTCCCTTAACCCCAGATCTATCCCGTATTTAATTCCTGATCCTACCCTCTGCTTTGTCGTTGATCCTCAACTTAACCCCTATTGGATACAGAAGATGGAACCGAGAGAGACAGTGGATAGTCGAGCGGAAGAGGAGAAAGGAAGACTGGAGGAACAAAGGAGGAACAAAGGAAGAACAGGAAACAAGAGGGAGGAAGAAGACGGGGATGGAAAAGAAGGAAGGAAGAAGAAAAGGATAGAGGAAAAGGAAGGAGAAAGGAAGAAAAGAGGACTTACCTTTACTCACCTGGATCGGGAACCCTGGAAAGGAAAAAGCAATTAATTAAGTCATAAAAGACACCTAAATTACTAATTGGAACACTTACCTCACCGTCCTGGGTACGACGTTAAACTGCAACCTAAAAAATTAGAGAAAAAGTTTAAAAAGCCATTTACGGCAAAATAAAACATTAATTCGGCTTTAAATTTTGGGAAGGGAGGTGCAGCAGTGCACGGGCCATTTTTGAGCGGCTAATGCCATATCAGGCAGCCTGCTCCCAAGACAGCCAGCGCCTGATGAAGACCATATCAGGTCGAAACGTTGCGCGAACGCTGTCTTTCGCATCCAACACAAGAGATGTGTAATTTTTTGAAACCCCACCACCTTAGGGTGGTGGAAAAACCTAAGGGCTTGGGGGCCCACCCTAAGCACACTCTGTAGCGGAGAGTGCACAAGGTCTCTTAGGAGAACCTTTTTTTTCCTAAACCTACCCTGCCAGGTCCCGGAGGGTGTTGTGAAGGGATGTGGTCCCCTAGCCCTCGAGCCCCTCATTGCCTGCTTTATCCCCTAATTGGACCTTTACACCTAACCCTAAGCCCCTACACTAAACCTAACCCATTCGAGGGACACGCCTAAACCTAACCAATTCGGAATTCCCGCCTAAACTGAACCAATTCGATGGACGCCTAAACTGAACCCACTAATTTGGACGTAGCCCTAACCCTATCCTAACCCTAAACCTAACCATAACCCCTTTAAAACGTCTAAGCCTAACCCCTGTCTGTGTCTATCCACTATAATTATTCCCTTAACCCCAGATCTATCCCGTATTTAATTCCTGATCCTACCCTCTGCTTTGTCGTTGATCCTCAACTTAACCCCTATTGGATACAGAAGATGGAACCGAGAGAGACAGTGGATAGTCGAGCGGAAGAGGAGAAAGGAAGACTGGAGGAACAAAGGAGGAACAAAGGAAGAACAGGAAACAAGAGGGAGGAAGAAGACGGGGATGGAAAAGAAGGAAGGAAGAAGAAAAGGATAGAGGAAAAGGAAGGAGAAAGGAAGAAAAGAGGACTTACCTTTACTCACCTGGATCGGGAACCCTGGAAAGGAAAAAGCAATTAATTAAGTCATAAAAGACACCTAAATTACTAATTGGAACACTTACCTCACCGTCCTGGGTACGACGTTAAACTGCAACCTAAAAAATTAGAGAAAAAGTTTAAAAAGCCATTTACGGCAAAATAAAACATTAATTCGGCTTTAAATTTTGGGAAGGGAGGTGCAGCAGTGCACGGGCCATTTTTGAGCGGCTAATGCCATATCAGGCAGCCTGCTCCCAAGACAGCCAGCGCCTGATGAAGACCATATCAGGTCGAAACGTTGCGCGAACGCTGTCTTTCGCATCCAACACAAGAGATGTGTAATTTTTTGAAACCCCACCACCTTAGGGTGGTGGAAAAACCTAAGGGCTTGGGGGCCCACCCTAAGCACACTCTGTAGCGGAGAGTGCACAAGGTCTCTTAGGAGAACCTTTTTTTTCCTAAACCTACCCTGCCAGGTCCCGGAGGGTGTTGTGAAGGGATGTGGTCCCCTAGCCCTCGAGCCCCTCATTGCCTGCTTTATCCCCTAATTGGACCTTTACACCTAACCCTAAGCCCCTACACTAAACCTAACCCATTCGAGGGACACGCCTAAACCTAACCAATTCGGAATTCCCGCCTAAACTGAACCAATTCGATGGACGCCTAAACTGAACCCACTAATTTGGACGTAGCCCTAACCCTATCCTAACCCTAAACCTAACCATAACCCCTTTAAAACGTCTAAGCCTAACCCCTGTCTGTGTCTATCCACTATAATTATTCCCTTAACCCCAGATCTATCCCGTATTTAATTCCTGATCCTACCCTCTGCTTTGTCGTTGATCCTCAACTTAACCCCTATTGGATACAGAAGATGGAACCGAGAGAGACAGTGGATAGTCGAGCGGAAGAGGAGAAAGGAAGACTGGAGGAACAAAGGAGGAACAAAGGAAGAACAGGAAACAAGAGGGAGGAAGAAGACGGGGATGGAAAAGAAGGAAGGAAGAAGAAAAGGATAGAGGAAAAGGAAGGAGAAAGGAAGAAAAGAGGACTTACCTTTACTCACCTGGATCGGGAACCCTGGAAAGGAAAAAGCAATTAATTAAGTCATAAAAGACACCTAAATTACTAATTGGAACACTTACCTCACCGTCCTGGGTACGACGTTAAACTGCAACCTAAAAAATTAGAGAAAAAGTTTAAAAAGCCATTTACGGCAAAATAAAACATTAATTCGGCTTTAAATTTTGGGAAGGGAGGTGCAGCAGTGCACGGGCCATTTTTGAGCGGCTAATGCCATATCAGGCAGCCTGCTCCCAAGACAGCCAGCGCCTGATGAAGACCATATCAGGTCGAAACGTTGCGCGAACGCTGTCTTTCGCATCCAACACAAGAGATGTGTAATTTTTTGAAACCCCACCACCTTAGGGTGGTGGAAAAACCTAAGGGCTTGGGGGCCCACCCTAAGCACACTCTGTAGCGGAGAGTGCACAAGGTCTCTTAGGAGAACCTTTTTTTTCCTAAACCTAACCCTAACCCTACCCTAACCCTAACCCTAACCCTAACCCCTAACCCTAACCCTAACCCTAACCCTAAACCCACCACCTTCGGGTGGTGGACCATCTAAGGGCTTGGGGGCCCACCCAGAGCACATCTTCTCGCAGAGAGTGCTCTGTTTTCTCCTTTGGGAGAACTCTTTATCTCAAACCTATCCTAGCCAGGTCTCGGAGGATGTTGTGATGGGATGTGGTCCCCTAGCCCTTGATCCCCTTATTTGCCTGCTTTTATTTCCTATTTGATATGTACACCTAACCCTAAGCCTAAACCCTAAACCTAACCAATTTGACCTCTACGCCTAAACAGAATGATTCGATCTTATTACCTAAACTTAACCAATTTCGACCTCTATAAATTAACCCCTAATTGGACTACATCTAACCACAACCTAACCCTAATCCTAACCTTAACCCCTAACCCTGTACCTAATCAGAACCCCTGACCCTGTTCCTAACCCCTTAATCCAACCCTTAACCCTAATCTATCTCAGTATTTAATCCCTAAATCTGATCAAAAACCCATTTGTCTGTCTAAAGCTATCACTCACGCCAGTCCACAAGAAAGAGGCCGCTGTAAGAGGGACAGTTGAGCCAATATATACTTTATTGAATCGCATATTAGCGCACATATGGGGATGGGGGGTTTTCACTAAGGCATCGAGAACAGCAGAAGACACAATGGAGTGGATGACCATGGACCTGGAAGAAAAGAAAGGAGAAGATTAGTGGAATAAAGGAGAGGAACGGGAAGGACAGAGGAAAAGAAGACAAGGGAGAAAGAAGACGGGAAGGGGAAAGGAAGAAAGGGATGAAGAGAGAGGAAGGGAAGAGGATAGAGGAAAAAGAAACCACTTACCTGATTGGAGAACCTATAAGAAGAAGAAAGGAAGAAACCACTTACCTGGAAAACCTGTAAAAGACAGAACAAACAATTTGACAAACAAATTTACTTACCTTATACTTACCTAATTGGACAGCCCCTGTAAAGAAGAAGAAAAAGAAATTATTAAACAATTCGACACTAATAAACACTAATTGAAAAAGACTTACCTCGATGTTTGAGTCATGTAAGAGGCCCCATATTAGGGGTCCGGTACTCTTTATGACAGGAACGGTCTTCCCACCTGAGGGAAAAACGTAAACAATCCCATACTAGGGAATACGTAGTAGATGACGGTGGGTGCCTATTTCAGGTACAAATTAATTCATAAAAAACTATATACAGTCACTTAATTAAAAACCTAATAAATTATACTAAATTACTTACCTGCGTCCTGGGCATGACGTTAAACTGCATCCTGAAACAAAAATTGGAAAATTCATATAAGATTAAAACCTATTAATTGGACATTCTAAAATTCATATTTGATTAAAAACCATTCGGCGATTTAATTAGCGAACTCATAGGGAGGTGCAAGCAGTGCACGGGACTAAGACCAGAGTGACAGGCCATACGAGGCAGTCGACTCTTGACGGCCAGCGCCTGAGGAAGGCCTTCTAAGGCCGAAACGTTGCGCGAACGCCGTCTCATGCTAGCTATATGCTAAGTATAATTTTTGGACACCCCACCACCTTCGGGTGGTGGACCATCTAAGGGCTTGGGGGCCCACCCAGAGCACATCTTCTCGCAGAGAGTGCTCTGTTTTCTCCTTTGGGAGAACTCTTTATCTCAAACCTAACCCTAACCCTAACCCTAACCCTAACCCTAACCACTTGAGGAACCCTAACCCTAACCCTAACCCTAACCCTAACCCTAACCGCGTACGCCGTCTTTACGCTAGCTATTCAGCTTAGTGAAATTTTTGGAAAACCCACCACTTTCGGGTGGTGGACTAACCAAGGGCTAGGGGCCCCACCTGGATCCACTCTCTCGCAGAGAGTGCACCAGGTTTTCTCCTTGGAGAAAACTCTTTTTTTCCTAAACCTAACCCTAACCCTAACCCTAACCCTACCCTAACCCTAACCCTAACCCTAACCCTACCTAACCCTAACCCTAACCCTAACCCCTAACCCTAACCCTAACCCTAACCCTAACCCTATCCTAAACTTAACCAATTCGACCTATTGCCTAATCTTAACCAATTCGTTCTATCGCCTAAACTTAACCACTCATTTGGACTTAATTCGAAACTAGCCCTAACCCTATCCTAACCCTAAACTTAACCTAACCCCTTTCCAACGCCTAAACTGAACCCTTGTTCTGTCTCTATCCCATTAATTTGTCCCTAACCACAGTCCTACCTACTTGCCTAAAGCCTAGCCTGGGCCCCGATCGGAAACCCATATTGGATTTCATGCACTAAATCTAAGCCCATCAGTCATTGGAAGCCATTTTACTCTGTCTACAGTTAGGGAATTGAAAAAAGCCGCCGAAGAGGAATACCGGTTGAGCTGTTATAAAGAAGGCCACTGAAGAAAATACCAGTAGAGCCAATATTTTATTAGAAACCGCTTTTCAGCGCTTATATGGGGATGGGGGGTCAAGACATTGAGGACGGCAGATGATCTGATGAAGCTCTGAAATAGGACCTGAAAGAAGAGAAAAGAAGAAGATTAGTGCGGCTAAGGACAAGGATCCGGTTCAGAAGAAGGACTGGAGGAAGAAAGGAGGAGGACAGGAAGAGCAGAAGACAAAGGAAGAAGAAGACGGGGACAAGAAAGGAAGAAAACATCAAAGGAAGGATAGAGGAGAAGGAAGAAAAGGAGGAAAAGAAAGAAAAGAGGATACTTACCTCACTTACCTAATCTGGAACCCTGTAAAAAAGGAAGAAAAAGAATCAAAACTCATATTGAAGACACAGAAAAACACTAATTGGCAACACTTACCTCCGCGTCCTGGGTAAGACGTTAAACTGCAACCTAAAAAGAAAGAAAAAAAGATTAATCAGGCAATAAATTTAAAACCAATACATTGGCACAACTAAAACACTAATTGGATACTTAAATTAAACAATTTTTGGGAAGGGAGGTGCAGCAGTGCACGGGCACCAGAGTGACTTACGCCATAACAGGCAGTCATCTCGTCCAGACGGCCAGCGCCTGAGGAAGGCCTTTTCAGGCCGAAACGTTGCGCGTACGCCGTCTTTACAATCTGATACAAGATTTGTATAATTTTTGGATTCCCCACCACCTTCGGGTGGTGGAACATCTTTAAGGGCTTAGAGGCCTACCCTAATCATGCTCTCACAGCAGAGAGTGCACCGTTCTCTCCTTAGGGAGGGAACTCTTTTCCCAAAACCTAACCCTAACCCTAACCCTAACCCTACCCTAACCCTAACCCTAACCCTAACCCTAACCCTGGAAAGGAAAAAGCAATTAATTAAGTCATAAAAGACACCTAAATTACTAATTGGAACACTTACCTCACCGTCCTGGGTACGACGTTAAACTGCAACCTAAAAAATTAGAGAAAAAGTTTAAAAAGCCATTTACGGCAAAATAAAACATTAATTCGGCTTTAAATTTTGGGAAGGGAGGTGCAGCAGTGCACGGGCCATTTTTGAGCGGCTAATGCCATATCAGGCAGCCTGCTCCCAAGACAGCCAGCGCCTGATGAAGACCATATCAGGTCGAAACGTTGCGCGAACGCTGTCTTTCGCATCCAACACAAGAGATGTGTAATTTTTTGAAACCCCACCACCTTAGGGTGGTGGAAAAACCTAAGGGCTTGGGGGCCCACCCTAAGCACACTCTGTAGCGGAGAGTGCACAAGGTCTCTTAGGAGAACCTTTTTTTTCCTAAACCTACCCTGCCAGGTCCCGGAGGGTGTTGTGAAGGGATGTGGTCCCCTAGCCCTCGAGCCCCTCATTGCCTGCTTTATCCCCTAATTGGACCTTTACACCTAACCCTAAGCCCCTACACTAAACCTAACCCATTCGAGGGACACGCCTAAACCTAACCAATTCGGAATTCCCGCCTAAACTGAACCAATTCGATGGACGCCTAAACTGAACCCACTAATTTGGACGTAGCCCTAACCCTATCCTAACCCTAAACCTAACCATAACCCCTTTAAAACGTCTAAGCCTAACCCCTGTCTGTGTCTATCCACTATAATTATTCCCTTAACCCCAGATCTATCCCGTATTTAATTCCTGATCCTACCCTCTGCTTTGTCGTTGATCCTCAACTTAACCCCTATTGGATACAGAAGATGGAACCGAGAGAGACAGTGGATAGTCGAGCGGAAGAGGAGAAAGGAAGACTGGAGGAACAAAGGAGGAACAAAGGAAGAACAGGAAACAAGAGGGAGGAAGAAGACGGGGATGGAAAAGAAGGAAGGAAGAAGAAAAGGATAGAGGAAAAGGAAGGAGAAAGGAAGAAAAGAGGACTTACCTTTACTCACCTGGATCGGGAACCCTGGAAAGGAAAAAGCAATTAATTAAGTCATAAAAGACACCTAAATTACTAATTGGAACACTTACCTCACCGTCCTGGGTACGACGTTAAACTGCAACCTAAAAAATTAGAGAAAAAGTTTAAAAAGCCATTTACGGCAAAATAAAACATTAATTCGGCTTTAAATTTTGGGAAGGGAGGTGCAGCAGTGCACGGGCCATTTTTGAGCGGCTAATGCCATATCAGGCAGCCTGCTCCCAAGACAGCCAGCGCCTGATGAAGACCATATCAGGTCGAAACGTTGCGCGAACGCTGTCTTTCGCATCCAACACAAGAGATGTGTAATTTTTTGAAACCCCACCACCTTAGGGTGGTGGAAAAACCTAAGGGCTTGGGGGCCCACCCTAAGCACACTCTGTAGCGGAGAGTGCACAAGGTCTCTTAGGAGAACCTTTTTTTTCCTAAACCTACCCTGCCAGGTCCCGGAGGGTGTTGTGAAGGGATGTGGTCCCCTAGCCCTCGAGCCCCTCATTGCCTGCTTTATCCCCTAATTGGACCTTTACACCTAACCCTAAGCCCCTACACTAAACCTAACCCATTCGAGGGACACGCCTAAACCTAACCAATTCGGAATTCCCGCCTAAACTGAACCAATTCGATGGACGCCTAAACTGAACCCACTAATTTGGACGTAGCCCTAACCCTATCCTAACCCTAAACCTAACCATAACCCCTTTAAAACGTCTAAGCCTAACCCCTGTCTGTGTCTATCCACTATAATTATTCCCTTAACCCCAGATCTATCCCGTATTTAATTCCTGATCCTACCCTCTGCTTTGTCGTTGATCCTCAACTTAACCCCTATTGGATACAGAAGATGGAACCGAGAGAGACAGTGGATAGTCGAGCGGAAGAGGAGAAAGGAAGACTGGAGGAACAAAGGAGGAACAAAGGAAGAACAGGAAACAAGAGGGAGGAAGAAGACGGGGATGGAAAAGAAGGAAGGAAGAAGAAAAGGATAGAGGAAAAGGAAGGAGAAAGGAAGAAAAGAGGACTTACCTTTACTCACCTGGATCGGGAACCCTGGAAAGGAAAAAGCAATTAATTAAGTCATAAAAGACACCTAAATTACTAATTGGAACACTTACCTCACCGTCCTGGGTACGACGTTAAACTGCAACCTAAAAAATTAGAGAAAAAGTTTAAAAAGCCATTTACGGCAAAATAAAACATTAATTCGGCTTTAAATTTTGGGAAGGGAGGTGCAGCAGTGCACGGGCCATTTTTGAGCGGCTAATGCCATATCAGGCAGCCTGCTCCCAAGACAGCCAGCGCCTGATGAAGACCATATCAGGTCGAAACGTTGCGCGAACGCTGTCTTTCGCATCCAACACAAGAGATGTGTAATTTTTTGAAACCCCACCACCTTAGGGTGGTGGAAAAACCTAAGGGCTTGGGGGCCCACCCTAAGCACACTCTGTAGCGGAGAGTGCACAAGGTCTCTTAGGAGAACCTTTTTTTTCCTAAACCTACCCTGCCAGGTCCCGGAGGGTGTTGTGAAGGGATGTGGTCCCCTAGCCCTCGAGCCCCTCATTGCCTGCTTTATCCCCTAATTGGACCTTTACACCTAACCCTAAGCCCCTACACTAAACCTAACCCATTCGAGGGACACGCCTAAACCTAACCAATTCGGAATTCCCGCCTAAACTGAACCAATTCGATGGACGCCTAAACTGAACCCACTAATTTGGACGTAGCCCTAACCCTATCCTAACCCTAAACCTAACCATAACCCCTTTAAAACGTCTAAGCCTAACCCCTGTCTGTGTCTATCCACTATAATTATTCCCTTAACCCCAGATCTATCCCGTATTTAATTCCTGATCCTACCCTCTGCTTTGTCGTTGATCCTCAACTTAACCCCTATTGGATACAGAAGATGGAACCGAGAGAGACAGTGGATAGTCGAGCGGAAGAGGAGAAAGGAAGACTGGAGGAACAAAGGAGGAACAAAGGAAGAACAGGAAACAAGAGGGAGGAAGAAGACGGGGATGGAAAAGAAGGAAGGAAGAAGAAAAGGATAGAGGAAAAGGAAGGAGAAAGGAAGAAAAGAGGACTTACCTTTACTCACCTGGATCGGGAACCCTGGAAAGGAAAAAGCAATTAATTAAGTCATAAAAGACACCTAAATTACTAATTGGAACACTTACCTCACCGTCCTGGGTACGACGTTAAACTGCAACCTAAAAAATTAGAGAAAAAGTTTAAAAAGCCATTTACGGCAAAATAAAACATTAATTCGGCTTTAAATTTTGGGAAGGGAGGTGCAGCAGTGCACGGGCCATTTTTGAGCGGCTAATGCCATATCAGGCAGCCTGCTCCCAAGACAGCCAGCGCCTGATGAAGACCATATCAGGTCGAAACGTTGCGCGAACGCTGTCTTTCGCATCCAACACAAGAGATGTGTAATTTTTTGAAACCCCACCACCTTAGGGTGGTGGAAAAACCTAAGGGCTTGGGGGCCCACCCTAAGCACACTCTGTAGCGGAGAGTGCACAAGGTCTCTTAGGAGAACCTTTTTTTTCCTAAACCTACCCTGCCAGGTCCCGGAGGGTGTTGTGAAGGGATGTGGTCCCCTAGCCCTCGAGCCCCTCATTGCCTGCTTTATCCCCTAATTGGACCTTTACACCTAACCCTAAGCCCCTACACTAAACCTAACCCATTCGAGGGACACGCCTAAACCTAACCAATTCGGAATTCCCGCCTAAACTGAACCAATTCGATGGACGCCTAAACTGAACCCACTAATTTGGACGTAGCCCTAACCCTATCCTAACCCTAAACCTAACCATAACCCCTTTAAAACGTCTAAGCCTAACCCCTGTCTGTGTCTATCCACTATAATTATTCCCTTAACCCCAGATCTATCCCGTATTTAATTCCTGATCCTACCCTCTGCTTTGTCGTTGATCCTCAACTTAACCCCTATTGGATACAGAAGATGGAACCGAGAGAGACAGTGGATAGTCGAGCGGAAGAGGAGAAAGGAAGACTGGAGGAACAAAGGAGGAACAAAGGAAGAACAGGAAACAAGAGGGAGGAAGAAGACGGGGATGGAAAAGAAGGAAGGAAGAAGAAAAGGATAGAGGAAAAGGAAGGAGAAAGGAAGAAAAGAGGACTTACCTTTACTCACCTGGATCGGGAACCCTGGAAAGGAAAAAGCAATTAATTAAGTCATAAAAGACACCTAAATTACTAATTGGAACACTTACCTCACCGTCCTGGGTACGACGTTAAACTGCAACCTAAAAAATTAGAGAAAAAGTTTAAAAAGCCATTTACGGCAAAATAAAACATTAATTCGGCTTTAAATTTTGGGAAGGGAGGTGCAGCAGTGCACGGGCCATTTTTGAGCGGCTAATGCCATATCAGGCAGCCTGCTCCCAAGACAGCCAGCGCCTGATGAAGACCATATCAGGTCGAAACGTTGCGCGAACGCTGTCTTTCGCATCCAACACAAGAGATGTGTAATTTTTTGAAACCCCACCACCTTAGGGTGGTGGAAAAACCTAAGGGCTTGGGGGCCCACCCTAAGCACACTCTGTAGCGGAGAGTGCACAAGGTCTCTTAGGAGAACCTTTTTTTTCCTAAACCTAACCCTAACCCTACCCTAACCCTAACCCTAACCCTAACCCCTAACCCTAACCCTAACCCTAACCCTAAACCCACCACCTTCGGGTGGTGGACCATCTAAGGGCTTGGGGGCCCACCCAGAGCACATCTTCTCGCAGAGAGTGCTCTGTTTTCTCCTTTGGGAGAACTCTTTATCTCAAACCTATCCTAGCCAGGTCTCGGAGGATGTTGTGATGGGATGTGGTCCCCTAGCCCTTGATCCCCTTATTTGCCTGCTTTTATTTCCTATTTGATATGTACACCTAACCCTAAGCCTAAACCCTAAACCTAACCAATTTGACCTCTACGCCTAAACAGAATGATTCGATCTTATTACCTAAACTTAACCAATTTCGACCTCTATAAATTAACCCCTAATTGGACTACATCTAACCACAACCTAACCCTAATCCTAACCTTAACCCCTAACCCTGTACCTAATCAGAACCCCTGACCCTGTTCCTAACCCCTTAATCCAACCCTTAACCCTAATCTATCTCAGTATTTAATCCCTAAATCTGATCAAAAACCCATTTGTCTGTCTAAAGCTATCACTCACGCCAGTCCACAAGAAAGAGGCCGCTGTAAGAGGGACAGTTGAGCCAATATATACTTTATTGAATCGCATATTAGCGCACATATGGGGATGGGGGGTTTTCACTAAGGCATCGAGAACAGCAGAAGACACAATGGAGTGGATGACCATGGACCTGGAAGAAAAGAAAGGAGAAGATTAGTGGAATAAAGGAGAGGAACGGGAAGGACAGAGGAAAAGAAGACAAGGGAGAAAGAAGACGGGAAGGGGAAAGGAAGAAAGGGATGAAGAGAGAGGAAGGGAAGAGGATAGAGGAAAAAGAAACCACTTACCTGATTGGAGAACCTATAAGAAGAAGAAAGGAAGAAACCACTTACCTGGAAAACCTGTAAAAGACAGAACAAACAATTTGACAAACAAATTTACTTACCTTATACTTACCTAATTGGACAGCCCCTGTAAAGAAGAAGAAAAAGAAATTATTAAACAATTCGACACTAATAAACACTAATTGAAAAAGACTTACCTCGATGTTTGAGTCATGTAAGAGGCCCCATATTAGGGGTCCGGTACTCTTTATGACAGGAACGGTCTTCCCACCTGAGGGAAAAACGTAAACAATCCCATACTAGGGAATACGTAGTAGATGACGGTGGGTGCCTATTTCAGGTACAAATTAATTCATAAAAAACTATATACAGTCACTTAATTAAAAACCTAATAAATTATACTAAATTACTTACCTGCGTCCTGGGCATGACGTTAAACTGCATCCTGAAACAAAAATTGGAAAATTCATATAAGATTAAAACCTATTAATTGGACATTCTAAAATTCATATTTGATTAAAAACCATTCGGCGATTTAATTAGCGAACTCATAGGGAGGTGCAAGCAGTGCACGGGACTAAGACCAGAGTGACAGGCCATACGAGGCAGTCGACTCTTGACGGCCAGCGCCTGAGGAAGGCCTTCTAAGGCCGAAACGTTGCGCGAACGCCGTCTCATGCTAGCTATATGCTAAGTATAATTTTTGGACACCCCACCACCTTCGGGTGGTGGACCATCTAAGGGCTTGGGGGCCCACCCAGAGCACATCTTCTCGCAGAGAGTGCTCTGTTTTCTCCTTTGGGAGAACTCTTTATCTCAAACCTAACCCTAACCCTAACCCTAACCCTAACCCTAACCACTTGAGGAACCCTAACCCTAACCCTAACCCTAACCCTAACCGCGTACGCCGTCTTTACGCTAGCTATTCAGCTTAGTGAAATTTTTGGAAAACCCACCACTTTCGGGTGGTGGACTAACCAAGGGCTAGGGGCCCCACCTGGATCCACTCTCTCGCAGAGAGTGCACCAGGTTTTCTCCTTGGAGAAAACTCTTTTTTTCCTAAACCTAACCCTAACCCTAACCCTAACCCTACCCTAACCCTAACCCTAACCCTAACCCTACCTAACCCTAACCCTAACCCTAACCCCTAACCCTAACCCTAACCCTAACCCTAACCCTATCCTAAACTTAACCAATTCGACCTATTGCCTAATCTTAACCAATTCGTTCTATCGCCTAAACTTAACCACTCATTTGGACTTAATTCGAAACTAGCCCTAACCCTATCCTAACCCTAAACTTAACCTAACCCCTTTCCAACGCCTAAACTGAACCCTTGTTCTGTCTCTATCCCATTAATTTGTCCCTAACCACAGTCCTACCTACTTGCCTAAAGCCTAGCCTGGGCCCCGATCGGAAACCCATATTGGATTTCATGCACTAAATCTAAGCCCATCAGTCATTGGAAGCCATTTTACTCTGTCTACAGTTAGGGAATTGAAAAAAGCCGCCGAAGAGGAATACCGGTTGAGCTGTTATAAAGAAGGCCACTGAAGAAAATACCAGTAGAGCCAATATTTTATTAGAAACCGCTTTTCAGCGCTTATATGGGGATGGGGGGTCAAGACATTGAGGACGGCAGATGATCTGATGAAGCTCTGAAATAGGACCTGAAAGAAGAGAAAAGAAGAAGATTAGTGCGGCTAAGGACAAGGATCCGGTTCAGAAGAAGGACTGGAGGAAGAAAGGAGGAGGACAGGAAGAGCAGAAGACAAAGGAAGAAGAAGACGGGGACAAGAAAGGAAGAAAACATCAAAGGAAGGATAGAGGAGAAGGAAGAAAAGGAGGAAAAGAAAGAAAAGAGGATACTTACCTCACTTACCTAATCTGGAACCCTGTAAAAAAGGAAGAAAAAGAATCAAAACTCATATTGAAGACACAGAAAAACACTAATTGGCAACACTTACCTCCGCGTCCTGGGTAAGACGTTAAACTGCAACCTAAAAAGAAAGAAAAAAAGATTAATCAGGCAATAAATTTAAAACCAATACATTGGCACAACTAAAACACTAATTGGATACTTAAATTAAACAATTTTTGGGAAGGGAGGTGCAGCAGTGCACGGGCACCAGAGTGACTTACGCCATAACAGGCAGTCATCTCGTCCAGACGGCCAGCGCCTGAGGAAGGCCTTTTCAGGCCGAAACGTTGCGCGTACGCCGTCTTTACAATCTGATACAAGATTTGTATAATTTTTGGATTCCCCACCACCTTCGGGTGGTGGAACATCTTTAAGGGCTTAGAGGCCTACCCTAATCATGCTCTCACAGCAGAGAGTGCACCGTTCTCTCCTTAGGGAGGGAACTCTTTTCCCAAAACCTAACCCTAACCCTAACCCTAACCCTACCCTAACCCTAACCCTAACCCTAACCCTAACCCTGGAAAGGAAAAAGCAATTAATTAAGTCATAAAAGACACCTAAATTACTAATTGGAACACTTACCTCACCGTCCTGGGTACGACGTTAAACTGCAACCTAAAAAATTAGAGAAAAAGTTTAAAAAGCCATTTACGGCAAAATAAAACATTAATTCGGCTTTAAATTTTGGGAAGGGAGGTGCAGCAGTGCACGGGCCATTTTTGAGCGGCTAATGCCATATCAGGCAGCCTGCTCCCAAGACAGCCAGCGCCTGATGAAGACCATATCAGGTCGAAACGTTGCGCGAACGCTGTCTTTCGCATCCAACACAAGAGATGTGTAATTTTTTGAAACCCCACCACCTTAGGGTGGTGGAAAAACCTAAGGGCTTGGGGGCCCACCCTAAGCACACTCTGTAGCGGAGAGTGCACAAGGTCTCTTAGGAGAACCTTTTTTTTCCTAAACCTACCCTGCCAGGTCCCGGAGGGTGTTGTGAAGGGATGTGGTCCCCTAGCCCTCGAGCCCCTCATTGCCTGCTTTATCCCCTAATTGGACCTTTACACCTAACCCTAAGCCCCTACACTAAACCTAACCCATTCGAGGGACACGCCTAAACCTAACCAATTCGGAATTCCCGCCTAAACTGAACCAATTCGATGGACGCCTAAACTGAACCCACTAATTTGGACGTAGCCCTAACCCTATCCTAACCCTAAACCTAACCATAACCCCTTTAAAACGTCTAAGCCTAACCCCTGTCTGTGTCTATCCACTATAATTATTCCCTTAACCCCAGATCTATCCCGTATTTAATTCCTGATCCTACCCTCTGCTTTGTCGTTGATCCTCAACTTAACCCCTATTGGATACAGAAGATGGAACCGAGAGAGACAGTGGATAGTCGAGCGGAAGAGGAGAAAGGAAGACTGGAGGAACAAAGGAGGAACAAAGGAAGAACAGGAAACAAGAGGGAGGAAGAAGACGGGGATGGAAAAGAAGGAAGGAAGAAGAAAAGGATAGAGGAAAAGGAAGGAGAAAGGAAGAAAAGAGGACTTACCTTTACTCACCTGGATCGGGAACCCTGGAAAGGAAAAAGCAATTAATTAAGTCATAAAAGACACCTAAATTACTAATTGGAACACTTACCTCACCGTCCTGGGTACGACGTTAAACTGCAACCTAAAAAATTAGAGAAAAAGTTTAAAAAGCCATTTACGGCAAAATAAAACATTAATTCGGCTTTAAATTTTGGGAAGGGAGGTGCAGCAGTGCACGGGCCATTTTTGAGCGGCTAATGCCATATCAGGCAGCCTGCTCCCAAGACAGCCAGCGCCTGATGAAGACCATATCAGGTCGAAACGTTGCGCGAACGCTGTCTTTCGCATCCAACACAAGAGATGTGTAATTTTTTGAAACCCCACCACCTTAGGGTGGTGGAAAAACCTAAGGGCTTGGGGGCCCACCCTAAGCACACTCTGTAGCGGAGAGTGCACAAGGTCTCTTAGGAGAACCTTTTTTTTCCTAAACCTACCCTGCCAGGTCCCGGAGGGTGTTGTGAAGGGATGTGGTCCCCTAGCCCTCGAGCCCCTCATTGCCTGCTTTATCCCCTAATTGGACCTTTACACCTAACCCTAAGCCCCTACACTAAACCTAACCCATTCGAGGGACACGCCTAAACCTAACCAATTCGGAATTCCCGCCTAAACTGAACCAATTCGATGGACGCCTAAACTGAACCCACTAATTTGGACGTAGCCCTAACCCTATCCTAACCCTAAACCTAACCATAACCCCTTTAAAACGTCTAAGCCTAACCCCTGTCTGTGTCTATCCACTATAATTATTCCCTTAACCCCAGATCTATCCCGTATTTAATTCCTGATCCTACCCTCTGCTTTGTCGTTGATCCTCAACTTAACCCCTATTGGATACAGAAGATGGAACCGAGAGAGACAGTGGATAGTCGAGCGGAAGAGGAGAAAGGAAGACTGGAGGAACAAAGGAGGAACAAAGGAAGAACAGGAAACAAGAGGGAGGAAGAAGACGGGGATGGAAAAGAAGGAAGGAAGAAGAAAAGGATAGAGGAAAAGGAAGGAGAAAGGAAGAAAAGAGGACTTACCTTTACTCACCTGGATCGGGAACCCTGGAAAGGAAAAAGCAATTAATTAAGTCATAAAAGACACCTAAATTACTAATTGGAACACTTACCTCACCGTCCTGGGTACGACGTTAAACTGCAACCTAAAAAATTAGAGAAAAAGTTTAAAAAGCCATTTACGGCAAAATAAAACATTAATTCGGCTTTAAATTTTGGGAAGGGAGGTGCAGCAGTGCACGGGCCATTTTTGAGCGGCTAATGCCATATCAGGCAGCCTGCTCCCAAGACAGCCAGCGCCTGATGAAGACCATATCAGGTCGAAACGTTGCGCGAACGCTGTCTTTCGCATCCAACACAAGAGATGTGTAATTTTTTGAAACCCCACCACCTTAGGGTGGTGGAAAAACCTAAGGGCTTGGGGGCCCACCCTAAGCACACTCTGTAGCGGAGAGTGCACAAGGTCTCTTAGGAGAACCTTTTTTTTCCTAAACCTACCCTGCCAGGTCCCGGAGGGTGTTGTGAAGGGATGTGGTCCCCTAGCCCTCGAGCCCCTCATTGCCTGCTTTATCCCCTAATTGGACCTTTACACCTAACCCTAAGCCCCTACACTAAACCTAACCCATTCGAGGGACACGCCTAAACCTAACCAATTCGGAATTCCCGCCTAAACTGAACCAATTCGATGGACGCCTAAACTGAACCCACTAATTTGGACGTAGCCCTAACCCTATCCTAACCCTAAACCTAACCATAACCCCTTTAAAACGTCTAAGCCTAACCCCTGTCTGTGTCTATCCACTATAATTATTCCCTTAACCCCAGATCTATCCCGTATTTAATTCCTGATCCTACCCTCTGCTTTGTCGTTGATCCTCAACTTAACCCCTATTGGATACAGAAGATGGAACCGAGAGAGACAGTGGATAGTCGAGCGGAAGAGGAGAAAGGAAGACTGGAGGAACAAAGGAGGAACAAAGGAAGAACAGGAAACAAGAGGGAGGAAGAAGACGGGGATGGAAAAGAAGGAAGGAAGAAGAAAAGGATAGAGGAAAAGGAAGGAGAAAGGAAGAAAAGAGGACTTACCTTTACTCACCTGGATCGGGAACCCTGGAAAGGAAAAAGCAATTAATTAAGTCATAAAAGACACCTAAATTACTAATTGGAACACTTACCTCACCGTCCTGGGTACGACGTTAAACTGCAACCTAAAAAATTAGAGAAAAAGTTTAAAAAGCCATTTACGGCAAAATAAAACATTAATTCGGCTTTAAATTTTGGGAAGGGAGGTGCAGCAGTGCACGGGCCATTTTTGAGCGGCTAATGCCATATCAGGCAGCCTGCTCCCAAGACAGCCAGCGCCTGATGAAGACCATATCAGGTCGAAACGTTGCGCGAACGCTGTCTTTCGCATCCAACACAAGAGATGTGTAATTTTTTGAAACCCCACCACCTTAGGGTGGTGGAAAAACCTAAGGGCTTGGGGGCCCACCCTAAGCACACTCTGTAGCGGAGAGTGCACAAGGTCTCTTAGGAGAACCTTTTTTTTCCTAAACCTACCCTGCCAGGTCCCGGAGGGTGTTGTGAAGGGATGTGGTCCCCTAGCCCTCGAGCCCCTCATTGCCTGCTTTATCCCCTAATTGGACCTTTACACCTAACCCTAAGCCCCTACACTAAACCTAACCCATTCGAGGGACACGCCTAAACCTAACCAATTCGGAATTCCCGCCTAAACTGAACCAATTCGATGGACGCCTAAACTGAACCCACTAATTTGGACGTAGCCCTAACCCTATCCTAACCCTAAACCTAACCATAACCCCTTTAAAACGTCTAAGCCTAACCCCTGTCTGTGTCTATCCACTATAATTATTCCCTTAACCCCAGATCTATCCCGTATTTAATTCCTGATCCTACCCTCTGCTTTGTCGTTGATCCTCAACTTAACCCCTATTGGATACAGAAGATGGAACCGAGAGAGACAGTGGATAGTCGAGCGGAAGAGGAGAAAGGAAGACTGGAGGAACAAAGGAGGAACAAAGGAAGAACAGGAAACAAGAGGGAGGAAGAAGACGGGGATGGAAAAGAAGGAAGGAAGAAGAAAAGGATAGAGGAAAAGGAAGGAGAAAGGAAGAAAAGAGGACTTACCTTTACTCACCTGGATCGGGAACCCTGGAAAGGAAAAAGCAATTAATTAAGTCATAAAAGACACCTAAATTACTAATTGGAACACTTACCTCACCGTCCTGGGTACGACGTTAAACTGCAACCTAAAAAATTAGAGAAAAAGTTTAAAAAGCCATTTACGGCAAAATAAAACATTAATTCGGCTTTAAATTTTGGGAAGGGAGGTGCAGCAGTGCACGGGCCATTTTTGAGCGGCTAATGCCATATCAGGCAGCCTGCTCCCAAGACAGCCAGCGCCTGATGAAGACCATATCAGGTCGAAACGTTGCGCGAACGCTGTCTTTCGCATCCAACACAAGAGATGTGTAATTTTTTGAAACCCCACCACCTTAGGGTGGTGGAAAAACCTAAGGGCTTGGGGGCCCACCCTAAGCACACTCTGTAGCGGAGAGTGCACAAGGTCTCTTAGGAGAACCTTTTTTTTCCTAAACCTAACCCTAACCCTAACCCTAACCTAACCCTAACCCTAACCCTAACCCTAACCCTAGCTTCAGCCTTATTTCAATGCAAGTCTATGGGGTGAAATTTCAACTTTGTCCTAGAGACATGGGGCCACTTGCTCTTTCATCAGGAGCCCCCAAGAAGCACCCACAGCAAATTTGGGGCTTCTAGTACTTGAGGAACCCTAACCCTAATCTTAACCCTAACCCTAACCCTAACCCTAGCTTCAGCCTTATTTCAATGCAAGTCTATGGGGTGAAATTTCAACTTTGTCCTAGAGACATGGGGCCACTTGCTCTTTCATCAGGAGCCCCCAAGAAGCACCCACAGCAAATTTGGGGCTTCTAGTACTTGAGGAACCCTAACCCTAACCCTAACCCTAGCTTCAGCCTTATTTCAATGCAAGTCTATGGGGTGAAATTTCAACTTTGTCCTAGAGACATGGGGCCACTTGCTCTTTCATCAGGAGCCCCCAAGAAGCGCCCACAGCAAATTTGGGGCTTCTAGTACTTGAGGAACCCTAACCCTAATCTTAACCCTAACCCTAACCCTAACCCTAGCTTCAGCCTTATTTCAATGCAAGTCTATGGGGTGAAATTTCAACTTTGTCCTAGAGACATGGGGCCACTTGCTCTTTCATCAGGAGCCCCCAAGAAGCGCCCACAGCAAATTTGGGGCTTCTAGTACTTGAGGAACCCTAACCCTAATCTTAACCCTAACCCTAACCCTAGCTTCAGCCTTATTTCAATGCAAGTCTATGGGGTGAAATTTCAACTTTGTCCTAGAGACATGGGGCCACTTGCTCTTTCATCAGGAGCCCCCAAGAAGCGCCCACAGCAAATTTGGGACTTCTAGTACTTGAGGAACCCTAACCCTAATCTTAACCCTAACCCTAACCCTAACCCTAGCTTCAGCCTTATTTCAATGCAAGTCTATGGGGTGAAATTTCAACTTTGTCCTAGAGACATGGGGCCACTTGCTCTTTCATCAGGAGCCCCCAAGAAGCGCCCACAGCAAATTTGGGGCTTCTAGTACTTGAGGAACCCTAACCCTAATCTTAACCCTAACCCTAACCCTAACCCTAGCTTCAGCCTTATTTCAATGCAAGTCTATGGGGTGAAATTTCAACTTTGTCCTAGAGACATGGGGCCACTTGCTCTTTCATCAGGAGCCCCCAAGAAGCACCCACAGCAAATTTGGGGCTTCTAGTACTTGAGGAACCCTAACCCTAATCTTAACCCTAACCCTAACCCTAACCCTAGCTTCAGCCTTATTTCAATGCAAGTCTATGGGGTGAAATTTCAACTTTGTCCTAGAGACATGGGGCCACTTGCTCTTTCATCAGGAGCCCCCAAGAAGCACCCACAGCAAATTTGGGGCTTCTAGTACTTGAGGAACCCTAACCCTAATCTTAACCCTAACCCTAACCCTAACCCTAGCTTCAGCCTTATTTCAATGCAAGTCTATGGGGTGAAATTTCAACTTTGTCCTAGAGACATGGGGCCACTTGCTCTTTCATCAGGAGCCCCCAAGAAGCACCCACAGCAAATTTGGGGCTTCTAGTACTTGAGGAACCCTAACCCTAACCCTAACCCTAGCTTCAGCCTTATTTCAATGCAAGTCTATGGGGTGAAATTTCAACTTTGTCCTAGAGACATGGGGCCACTTGCTCTTTCATCAGGAGCCCCCAAGAAGCGCCCACAGCAAATTTGGGGCTTCTAGTACTTGAGGAACCCTAACCCTAATCTTAACCCTAACCCTAACCCTAACCCTAGCTTCAGCCTTATTTCAATGCAAGTCTATGGGGTGAAATTTCAACTTTGTCCTAGAGACATGGGGCCACTTGCTCTTTCATCAGGAGCCCCCAAGAAGCGCCCACAGCAAATTTGGGGCTTCTAGTACTTGAGGAACCCTAACCCTAATCTTAACCCTAACCCTAACCCTAGCTTCAGCCTTATTTCAATGCAAGTCTATGGGGTGAAATTTCAACTTTGTCCTAGAGACATGGGGCCACTTGCTCTTTCATCAGGAGCCCCCAAGAAGCGCCCACAGCAAATTTGGGACTTCTAGTACTTGAGGAACCCTAACCCTAATCTTAACCCTAACCCTAACCCTAACCCTAGCTTCAGCCTTATTTCAATGCAAGTCTATGGGGTGAAATTTCAACTTTGTCCTAGAGACATGGGGCCACTTGCTCTTTCATCAGGAGCCCCCAAGAAGCGCCCACAGCAAATTTGGGTCTTCTAGTACTTGAGGAACCCTAACCCTAATCTTAACCCTAACCCTAACCCTAACCCTAGCTTCAGCCTTATTTCAATGCAAGTCTATGGGGTGAAATTTCAACTTTGTCCTAGAGACATGGGGCCACTTGCTCTTTCATCAGGAGCCCCCAAGAAGCACCCACAGCAAATTTGGGGCTTCTAGTACTTGAGGAACCCTAACCCTAATCTTAACCCTAACCCTAACCCTAACCCTAGCTTCAGCCTTATTTCAATGCAAGTCTATGGGGTGAAATTTCAACTTTGTCCTAGAGACATGGGGCCACTTGCTCTTTCATCAGGAGCCCCCAAGAAGCACCCACAGCAAATTTGGGGCTTCTAGTACTTGAGGAACCCTAACCCTAATCTTAACCCTAACCCTAACCCTAACCCTAGCTTCAGCCTTATTTCAATGCAAGTCTATGGGGTGAAATTTCAACTTTGTCCTAGAGACATGGGGCCACTTGCTCTTTCATCAGGAGCCCCCAAGAAGCACCCACAGCAAATTTGGGGCTTCTAGTACTTGAGGAACCCTAACCCTAATCTTAACCCTAACCCTAACCCTAACCCTAGCTTCAGCCTTATTTCAATGCAAGTCTATGGGGTGAAATTTCAACTTTGTCCTAGAGACATGGGGCCACTTGCTCTTTCATCAGGAGCCCCCAAGAAGCACCCACAGCAAATTTGGGGCTTCTAGTACTTGAGGAACCCTAACCCTAACCCTAACCCTAGCTTCAGCCTTATTTCAATGCAAGTCTATGGGGTGAAATTTCAACTTTGTCCTAGAGACATGGGGCCACTTGCTCTTTCATCAGGAGCCCCCAAGAAGCGCCCACAGCAAATTTGGGGCTTCTAGTACTTGAGGAACCCTAACCCTAATCTTAACCCTAACCCTAACCCTAACCCTAGCTTCAGCCTTATTTCAATGCAAGTCTATGGGGTGAAATTTCAACTTTGTCCTAGAGACATGGGGCCACTTGCTCTTTCATCAGGAGCCCCCAAGAAGCGCCCACAGCAAATTTGGGGCTTCTAGTACTTGAGGAACCCTAACCCTAATCTTAACCCTAACCCTAACCCTAGCTTCAGCCTTATTTCAATGCAAGTCTATGGGGTGAAATTTCAACTTTGTCCTAGAGACATGGGGCCACTTGCTCTTTCATCAGGAGCCCCCAAGAAGCGCCCACAGCAAATTTGGGACTTCTAGTACTTGAGGAACCCTAACCCTAATCTTAACCCTAACCCTAACCCTAACCCTAGCTTCAGCCTTATTTCAATGCAAGTCTATGGGGTGAAATTTCAACTTTGTCCTAGAGACATGGGGCCACTTGCTCTTTCATCAGGAGCCCCCAAGAAGCGCCCACAGCAAATTTGGGGCTTCTAGTACTTGAGGAACCCTAACCCTAATCTTAACCCTAACCCTAACCCTAACCCTAGCTTCAGCCTTATTTCAATGCAAGTCTATGGGGTGAAATTTCAACTTTGTCCTAGAGACATGGGGCCACTTGCTCTTTCATCAGGAGCCCCCAAGAAGCACCCACAGCAAATTTGGGGCTTCTAGTACTTGAGGAACCCTAACCCTAATCTTAACCCTAACCCTAACCCTAACCCTAGCTTCAGCCTTATTTCAATGCAAGTCTATGGGGTGAAATTTCAACTTTGTCCTAGAGACATGGGGCCACTTGCTCTTTCATCAGGAGCCCCCAAGAAGCGCCCACAGCAAATTTGGGGCTTCTAGTACTTGAGGAACCCTAACCCTAATCTTAACCCTAACCCTAACCCTAACCCTAGCTTCAGCCTTATTTCAATGCAAGTCTATGGGGTGAAATTTCAACTTTGTCCTAGAGACATGGGGCCACTTGCTCTTTCATCAGGAGCCCCCAAGAAGCACCCACAGCAAATTTGGGGCTTCTAGTACTTGAGGAACCCTAACCCTAATCTTAACCCTAACCCTAACCCTAACCCTAGCTTCAGCCTTATTTCAATGCAAGTCTATGGGGTGAAATTTCAACTTTGTCCTAGAGACATGGGGCCACTTGCTCTTTCATCAGGAGCCCCCAAGAAGCACCCACAGCAAATTTGGGGCTTCTAGTACTTGAGGAACCCTAACCCTAATCTTAACCCTAACCCTAACCCTAACCCTAGCTTCAGCCTTATTTCAATGCAAGTCTATGGGGTGAAATTTCAACTTTGTCCTAGAGACATGGGGCCACTTGCTCTTTCATCAGGAGCCCCCAAGAAGCACCCACAGCAAATTTGGGGCTTCTAGTACTTGAGGAACCCTAACCCTAATCTTAACCCTAACCCTAACCCTAACCCTAGCTTCAGCCTTATTTCAATGCAAGTCTATGGGGTGAAATTTCAACTTTGTCCTAGAGACATGGGGCCACTTGCTCTTTCATCAGGAGCCCCCAAGAAGCACCCACAGCAAATTTGGGGCTTCTAGTACTTGAGGAACCCTAACCCTAATCTTAACCCTAACCCTAACCCTAACCCTAGCTTCAGCCTTATTTCAATGCAAGTCTATGGGGTGAAATTTCAACTTTGTCCTAGAGACATGGGGCCACTTGCTCTTTCATCAGGAGCCCCCAAGAAGCGCCCACAGCAAATTTGGGTCTTCTAGTACTTGAGGAACCCTAACCCTAATCTTAACCCTAACCCTAACCCTAACCCTAGCTTCAGCCTTATTTCAATGCAAGTCTATGGGGTGAAATTTCAACTTTGTCCTAGAGACATGGGGCCACTTGCTCTTTCATCAGGAGCCCCCAAGAAGCACCCACAGCAAATTTGGGGCTTCTAGTACTTGAGGAACCCTAACCCTAATCTTAACCCTAACCCTAACCCTAACCCTAGCTTCAGCCTTATTTCAATGCAAGTCTATGGGGTGAAATTTCAACTTTGTCCTAGAGACATGGGGCCACTTGCTCTTTCATCAGGAGCCCCCAAGAAGCGCCCACAGCAAATTTGGGGCTTCTAGTACTTGAGGAACCCTAACCCTAATCTTAACCCTAAGCCTAACCCTAACCCTAGCTTCAGCCTTATTTCAATGCAAGTCTATGGGGTGAAATTTCAACTTTGTCCTAGAGACATGGGGCCACTTGCTCTTTCATCAGGAGCCCCCAAGAAGCACCCACAGCAAATTTGGGGCTTCTAGTACTTGAGGAACCCTAACCCTAACCCTAACCCTAGCTTCAGCCTTATTTCAATGCAAGTCTATGGGGTGAAATTTCAACTTTGTCCTAGAGACATGGGGCCACTTGCTCTTTCATCAGGAGCCCCCAAGAAGCGCCCACAGCAAATTTGGGGCTTCTAGTACTTGAGGAACCCTAACCCTAATCTTAACCCTAACCCTAACCCTAACCCTAGCTTCAGCCTTATTTCAATGCAAGTCTATGGGGTGAAATTTCAACTTTGTCCTAGAGACATGGGGCCACTTGCTCTTTCATCAGGAGCCCCCAAGAAGCGCCCACAGCAAATTTGGGGCTTCTAGTACTTGAGGAACCCTAACCCTAATCTTAACCCTAACCCTAACCCTAGCTTCAGCCTTATTTCAATGCAAGTCTATGGGGTGAAATTTCAACTTTGTCCTAGAGACATGGGGCCACTTGCTCTTTCATCAGGAGCCCCCAAGAAGCGCCCACAGCAAATTTGGGACTTCTAGTACTTGAGGAACCCTAACCCTAATCTTAACCCTAACCCTAACCCTAACCCTAGCTTCAGCCTTATTTCAATGCAAGTCTATGGGGTGAAATTTCAACTTTGTCCTAGAGACATGGGGCCACTTGCTCTTTCATCAGGAGCCCCCAAGAAGCACCCACAGCAAATTTGGGGCTTCTAGTACTTGAGGAACCCTAACCCTAATCTTAACCCTAACCCTAACCCTAACCCTAGCTTCAGCCTTATTTCAATGCAAGTCTATGGGGTGAAATTTCAACTTTGTCCTAGAGACATGGGGCCACTTGCTCTTTCATCAGGAGCCCCCAAGAAGCACCCACAGCAAATTTGGGGCTTCTAGTACTTGAGGAACCCTAACCCTAACCCTAACCCTAGCTTCAGCCTTATTTCAATGCAAGTCTATGGGGTGAAATTTCAACTTTGTCCTAGAGACATGGGGCCACTTGCTCTTTCATCAGGAGCCCCCAAGAAGCGCCCACAGCAAATTTGGGGCTTCTAGTACTTGAGGAACCCTAACCCTAATCTTAACCCTAACCCTACCCCTAGCTTCAGCCTTATTTCAATGCAAGTCTATGGGGTGAAATTTCAACTTTGTCCTAGAGACATGGGGCCACTTGCTCTTTCATCAGGAGCCCCCAAGAAGCACCCACAGCAAATTTGGGGCTTCTAGTACTTGAGGAACCCTAACCCTAATCTTAACCCTAACCCTAACCCTAACCCTAGCTTCAGCCTTATTTCAATGCAAGTCTATGGGGTGAAATTTCAACTTTGTCCTAGAGACATGGGGCCACTTGCTCTTTCATCTGGAGCCCCCAAGAAGCGCCCACAGCAAATTTGGGGCTTCTAGTACTTGAGGAACCCTAACCCTAATCTTAACCCTAACCCTAACCCTAACCCTAGCTTCAGCCTTATTTCAATGCAAGTCTATGGGGTGAAATTTCAACTTTGTCCTAGAGACATGGGGCCACTTGCTCTTTCATCAGGAGCCCCCAAGAAGCACCCACAGCAAATTTGGGGCTTCTAGTACTTGAGGAACCCTAACCCTAATCTTAACCCTAACCCTAACCCTAACCCTAGCTTCAGCCTTATTTCAATGCAAGTCTATGGGGTGAAATTTTAACTTTGTCCTAGAGACATGGGGCCACTTGCTCTTTCATCAGGAGCCCCCAAGAAGCACCCACAGCAAATTTGGGGCTTCTAGTACTTGAGGAACCCTAACCCTAATCTTAACCCTAACCCTAACCCTAACCCTAGCTTCAGCCTTATTTCAATGCAAGTCTATGGGGTGAAATTTCAACTTTGTCCTAGAGACATGGGGCCACTTGCTCTTTCATCAGGAGCCCCCAAGAAGCGCCCACAGCAAATTTGGGGCTTCTAGTACTTGAGGAACCCTAACCCTAACCCTAACCCTAGCTTCAGCCTTATTTCAATGCAAGTCTATGGGGTGAAATTTCAACTTTGTCCTAGAGACATGGGGCCACTTGCTCTTTCATCAGGAGCCCCCAAGAAGCGCCCACAGCAAATTTGGGTCTTCTAGTACTTGAGGAACCCTAACCCTAATCTTAACCCTAACCCTAACCCTAACCCTAGCTTCAGCCTTATTTCAATGCAAGTCTATGGGGTGAAATTTCAACTTTGTCCTAGAGACATGGGGCCACTTGCTCTTTCATCAGGAGCCCCCAAGAAGCACCCACAGCAAATTTGGGGCTTCTAGTACTTGAGGAACCCTAACCCTAATCTTAACCCTAACCCTAACCCTAACCCTAGCTTCAGCCTTATTTCAATGCAAGTCTATGGGGTGAAATTTCAACTTTGTCCTAGAGACATGGGGCCACTTGCTCTTTCATCAGGAGCCCCCAAGAAGCGCCCACAGCAAATTTGGGGCTTCTAGTACTTGAGGAACCCTAACCCTAATCTTAACCCTAACCCTAACCCTAACCCTAGCTTCAGCCTTATTTCAATGCAAGTCTATGGGGTGAAATTTCAACTTTGTCCTAGAGACATGGGGCCACTTGCTCTTTCATCAGGAGCCCCCAAGAAGCACCCACAGCAAATTTGGGGCTTCTAGTACTTGAGGAACCCTAACCCTAATCTTAACCCTAACCCTAACCCTAACCCTAGCTTCAGCCTTATTTCAATGCAAGTCTATGGGGTGAAATTTCAACTTTGTCCTAGAGACATGGGGCCACTTGCTCTTTCATCAGGAGCCCCCAAGAAGCGCCCACAGCAAATTTGGGGCTTCTAGTACTTGAGGAACCCTAACCCTAATCTTAACCCTAACCCTAACCCTAACCCTAGCTTCAGCCTTATTTCAATGCAAGTCTATGGGGTGAAATTTCAACTTTGTCCTAGAGACATGGGGCCACTTGCTCTTTCATCAGGAGCCCCCAAGAAGCGCCCACAGCAAATTTGGGGCTTCTAGTACTTGAGGAACCCTAACCCTAATCTTAACCCTAACCCTAACCCTAGCTTCAGCCTTATTTCAATGCAAGTCTATGGGGTGAAATTTCAACTTTGTCCTAGAGACATGGGGCCACTTGCTCTTTCATCAGGAGCCCCCAAGAAGCGCCCACAGCAAATTTGGGACTTCTAGTACTTGAGGAACCCTAACCCTAATCTTAACCCTAACCCTAACCCTAACCCTAGCTTCAGCCTTATTTCAATGCAAGTCTATGGGGTGAAATTTCAACTTTGTCCTAGAGACATGGGGCCACTTGCTCTTTCATCAGGAGCCCCCAAGAAGCACCCACAGCAAATTTGGGGCTTCTAGTACTTGAGGAACCCTAACCCTAATCTTAACCCTAACCCTAACCCTAACCCTAGCTTCAGCCTTATTTCAATGCAAGTCTATGGGGTGAAATTTCAACTTTGTCCTAGAGACATGGGGCCACTTGCTCTTTCATCAGGAGCCCCCAAGAAGCACCCACAGCAAATTTGGGGCTTCTAGTACTTGAGGAACCCTAACCCTAACCCTAACCCTAGCTTCAGCCTTATTTCAATGCAAGTCTATGGGGTGAAATTTCAACTTTGTCCTAGAGACATGGGGCCACTTGCTCTTTCATCAGGAGCCCCCAAGAAGCGCCCACAGCAAATTTGGGGCTTCTAGTACTTGAGGAACCCTAACCCTAATCTTAACCCTAACCCTAACCCTAACCCTAGCTTCAGCCTTATTTCAATGCAAGTCTATGGGGTGAAATTTCAACTTTGTCCTAGAGACATGGGGCCACTTGCTCTTTCATCAGGAGCCCCCAAGAAGCACCCACAGCAAATTTGGGGCTTCTAGTACTTGAGGAACCCTAACCCTAATCTTAACCCTAACCCTAACCCTAACCCTAGCTTCAGCCTTATTTCAATGCAAGTCTATGGGGTGAAATTTCAACTTTGTCCTAGAGACATGGGGCCACTTGCTCTTTCATCAGGAGCCCCCAAGAAGCGCCCACAGCAAATTTGGGGCTTCTAGTACTTGAGGAACCCTAACCCTAACCCTAACCCTAGCTTCAGCCTTATTTCAATGCAAGTCTATGGGGTGAAATTTCAACTTTGTCCTAGAGACATGGGGCCACTTGCTCTTTCATCAGGAGCCCCCAAGAAGCACCCACAGCAAATTTGGGGCTTCTAGTACTTGAGGAACCCTAACCCTAATCTTAACCCTAACCCTAACCCTAACCCTAGCTTCAGCCTTATTTCAATGCAAGTCTATGGGGTGAAATTTCAACTTTGTCCTAGAGACATGGGGCCACTTGCTCTTTCATCAGGAGCCCCCAAGAAGCGCCCACAGCAAATTTGGGGCTTCTAGTACTTGAGGAACCCTAACCCTAATCTTAACCCTAACCCTAACCCTAACCCTAGCTTCAGCCTTATTTCAATGCAAGTCTATGGGGTGAAATTTCAACTTTGTCCTAGAGACATGGGGCCACTTGCTCTTTCATCAGGAGCCCCCAAGAAGCACCCACAGCAAATTTGGGGCTTCTAGTACTTGAGGAACCCTAACCCTAATCTTAACCCTAACCCTAACCCTAACCCTAGCTTCAGCCTTATTTCAATGCAAGTCTATGGGGTGAAATTTCAACTTTGTCCTAGAGACATGGGGCCACTTGCTCTTTCATCAGGAGCCCCCAAGAAGCGCCCACAGCAAATTTGGGTCTTCTAGTACTTGAGGAACCCTAACCCTAATCTTAACCCTAACCCTAACCCTAACCCTAGCTTCAGCCTTATTTCAATGCAAGTCTATGGGGTGAAATTTCAACTTTGTCCTAGAGACATGGGGCCACTTGCTATTTCATCAGGAGCCCCCAAGAAGCACCCACAGCAAATTTGGGGCTTCTAGTACTTGAGGAACCCTAACCCTAATCTTAACCCTAACCCTAACCCTAACCCTAGCTTCAGCCTTATTTCAATGCAAGTCTATGGGGTGAAATTTCAACTTTGTCCTAGAGACATGGGGCCACTTGCTCTTTCATCAGGAGCCCCCAAGAAGCGCCCACAGCAAATTTGGGGCTTCTAGTACTTGAGGAACCCTAACCCTAATCTTAACCCTAACCCTACCCCTAGCTTCAGCCTTATTTCAATGCAAGTCTATGGGGTGAAATTTCAACTTTGTCCTAGAGACATGGGGCCACTTGCTCTTTCATCAGGAGCCCCCAAGAAGCACCCACAGCAAATTTGGGGCTTCTAGTACTTGAGGAACCCTAACCCTAATCTTAACCCTAACCCTAACCCTAACCCTAGCTTCAGCCTTATTTCAATGCAAGTCTATGGGGTGAAATTTCAACTTTGTCCTAGAGACATGGGGCCACTTGCTCTTTCATCAGGAGCCCCCAAGAAGCGCCCACAGCAAATTTGGGGCTTCTAGTACTTGAGGAACCCTAACCCTAATCTTAACCCTAACCCTAACCCTAACCCTAGCTTCAGCCTTATTTCAATGCAAGTCTATGGGGTGAAATTTCAACTTTGTCCTAGAGACATGGGGCCACTTGCTCTTTCATCAGGAGCCCCCAAGAAGCACCCACAGCAAATTTGGGGCTTCTAGTACTTGAGGAACCCTAACCCTAATCTTAACCCTAACCCTAACCCTAACCCTAGCTTCAGCCTTATTTCAATGCAAGTCTATGGGGTGAAATTTCAACTTTGTCCTAGAGACATGGGGCCACTTGCTCTTTCATCAGGAGCCCCCAAGAAGCGCCCACAGCAAATTTGGGGCTTCTAGTACTTGAGGAACCCTAACCCTAACCCTAACCCTAGCTTCAGCCTTATTTCAATGCAAGTCTATGGGGTGAAATTTCAACTTTGTCCTAGAGACATGGGGCCACTTGCTCTTTCATCAGGAGCCCCCAAGAAGCGCCCACAGCAAATTTGGGGCTTCTAGTACTTGAGGAACCCTAACCCTAATCTTAACCCTAACCCTAACCCTAACCCTAGCTTCAGCCTTATTTCAATGCAAGTCTATGGGGTGAAATTTCAACTTTGTCCTAGAGACATGGGGCCACTTGCTCTTTCATCAGGAGCCCCCAAGAAGCACCCACAGCAAATTTGGGGCTTCTAGTACTTGAGGAACCCTAACCCTAATCTTAACCCTAACCCTAACCCTAACCCTAGCTTCAGCCTTATTTCAATGCAAGTCTATGGGGTGAAATTTCAACTTTGTCCTAGAGACATGGGGCCACTTGCTCTTTCATCAGGAGCCCCCAAGAAGCACCCACAGCAAATTTGGGGCTTCTAGTACTTGAGGAACCCTAACCCTAATCTTAACCCTAACCCTAACCCTAACCCTAGCTTCAGCCTTATTTCAATGCAAGTCTATGGGGTGAAATTTCAACTTTGTCCTAGAGACATGGGGCCACTTGCTCTTTCATCAGGAGCCCCCAAGAAGCGCCCACAGCAAATTTGGGTCTTCTAGTACTTGAGGAACCCTAACCCTAATCTTAACCCTAACCCTAACCCTAACCCTAGCTTCAGCCTTATTTCAATGCAAGTCTATGGGGTGAAATTTCAACTTTGTCCTAGAGACATGGGGCCACTTGCTCTTTCATCAGGAGCCCCCAAGAAGCACCCACAGCAAATTTGGGGCTTCTAGTACTTGAGGAACCCTAACCCTAATCTTAACCCTAACCCTAACCCTAACCCTAGCTTCAGCCTTATTTCAATGCAAGTCTATGGGGTGAAATTTCAACTTTGTCCTAGAGACATGGGGCCACTTGCTCTTTCATCAGGAGCCCCCAAGAAGCGCCCACAGCAAATTTGGGGCTTCTAGTACTTGAGGAACCCTAACCCTAACCCTAACCCTAGCTTCAGCCTTATTTCAATGCAAGTCTATGGGGTGAAATTTCAACTTTGTCCTAGAGACATGGGGCCACTTGCTCTTTCATCAGGAGCCCCCAAGAAGCGCCCACAGCAAATTTGGGGCTTCTAGTACTTGAGGAACCCTAACCCTAATCTTAACCCTAACCCTAACCCTAACCCTAGCTTCAGCCTTATTTCAATGCAAGTCTATGGGGTGAAATTTCAACTTTGTCCTAGAGACATGGGGCCACTTGCTCTTTCATCAGGAGCCCCCAAGAAGCACCCACAGCAAATTTGGGGCTTCTAGTACTTGAGGAACCCTAACCCTAATCTTAACCCTAACCCTAACCCTAACCCTAGCTTCAGCCTTATTTCAATGCAAGTCTATGGGGTGAAATTTCAACTTTGTCCTAGAGACATGGGGCCACTTGCTCTTTCATCAGGAGCCCCCAAGAAGCGCCCACAGCAAATTTGGGGCTTCTAGTACTTGAGGAACCCTAACCCTAATCTTAACCCTAACCCTAACCCTAACCCTAGCTTCAGCCTTATTTCAATGCAAGTCTATGGGGTGAAATTTCAACTTTGTCCTAGAGACATGGGGCCACTTGCTCTTTCATCAGGAGCCCCCAAGAAGCACCCACAGCAAATTTGGGGCTTCTAGTACTTGAGGAACCCTAACCCTAATCTTAACCCTAACCCTAACCCTAACCCTAGCTTCAGCCTTATTTCAATGCAAGTCTATGGGGTGAAATTTCAACTTTGTCCTAGAGACATGGGGCCACTTGCTCTTTCATCAGGAGCCCCCAAGAAGCGCCCACAGCAAATTTGGGGCTTCTAGTACTTGAGGAACCCTAACCCTAATCTTAACCCTAACCCTAACCCTAACCCTAGCTTCAGCCTTATTTCAATGCAAGTCTATGGGGTGAAATTTCAACTTTGTCCTAGAGACATGGGGCCACTTGCTCTTTCATCAGGAGCCCCCAAGAAGCGCCCACAGCAAATTTGGGACTTCTAGTACTTGAGGAACCCTAACCCTAATCTTAACCCTAACCCTAACCCTAACCCTAGCTTCAGCCTTATTTCAATGCAAGTCTATGGGGTGAAATTTCAACTTTGTCCTAGAGACATGGGGCCACTTGCTCTTTCATCAGGAGCCCCCAAGAAGCACCCACAGCAAATTTGGGGCTTCTAGTACTTGAGGAACCCTAACCCTAATCTTAACCCTAACCCTAACCCTAACCCTAGCTTCAGCCTTATTTCAATGCAAGTCTATGGGGTGAAATTTCAACTTTGTCCTAGAGACATGGGGCCACTTGCTCTTTCATCAGGAGCCCCCAAGAAGCACCCACAGCAAATTTGGGGCTTCTAGTACTTGAGGAACCCTAACCCTAACCCTAACCCTAGCTTCAGCCTTATTTCAATGCAAGTCTATGGGGTGAAATTTCAACTTTGTCCTAGAGACATGGGGCCACTTGCTCTTTCATCAGGAGCCCCCAAGAAGCGCCCACAGCAAATTTGGGGCTTCTAGTACTTGAGGAACCCTAACCCTAATCTTAACCCTAACCCTAACCCTAACCCTAGCTTCAGCCTTATTTCAATGCAAGTCTATGGGGTGAAATTTCAACTTTGTCCTAGAGACATGGGGCCACTTGCTCTTTCATCAGGAGCCCCCAAGAAGCGCCCACAGCAAATTTGGGGCTTCTAGTACTTGAGGAACCCTAACCCTAATCTTAACCCTAACCCTAACCCTAACCCTAGCTTCAGCCTTATTTCAATGCAAGTCTATGGGGTGAAATTTCAACTTTGTCCTAGAGACATGGGGCCACTTGCTCTTTCATCAGGAGCCCCCAAGAAGCACCCACAGCAAATTTGGGGCTTCTAGTACTTGAGGAACCCTAACCCTAATCTTAACCCTAACCCTAACCCTAACCCTAGCTTCAGCCTTATTTCAATGCAAGTCTATGGGGTGAAATTTCAACTTTGTCCTAGAGACATGGGGCCACTTGCTCTTTCATCAGGAGCCCCCAAGAAGCGCCCACAGCAAATTTGGGGCTTCTAGTACTTGAGGAACCCTAACCCTAACCCTAACCCTAGCTTCAGCCTTATTTCAATGCAAGTCTATGGGGTGAAATTTCAACTTTGTCCTAGAGACATGGGGCCACTTGCTCTTTCATCAGGAGCCCCCAAGAAGCGCCCACAGCAAATTTGGGTCTTCTAGTACTTGAGGAACCCTAACCCTAATCTTAACCCTAACCCTAACCCTAACCCTAGCTTCAGCCTTATTTCAATGCAAGTCTATGGGGTGAAATTTCAACTTTGTCCTAGAGACATGGGGCCACTTGCTCTTTCATCAGGAGCCCCCAAGAAGCACCCACAGCAAATTTGGGGCTTCTAGTACTTGAGGAACCCTAACCCTAATCTTAACCCTAACCCTAACCCTAACCCTAGCTTCAGCCTTATTTCAATGCAAGTCTATGGGGTGAAATTTCAACTTTGTCCTAGAGACATGGGGCCACTTGCTCTTTCATCATGAGCCCCCAAGAAGCACCCACAGCAAATTTGGGGCTTCTAGTACTTGAGGAACCCTAACCCTAATCTTAACCCTAACCCTAACCCTAGCTTCAGCCTTATTTCAATGCAAGTCTATGGGGTGAAATTTCAACTTTGTCCTAGAGACATGGGGCCACTTGCTCTTTCATCAGGAGCCCCCAAGAAGCACCCACAGCAAATTTGGGGCTTCTAGTACTTGAGGAACCCTAACCCTAATCTTAACCCTAACCCTAACCCTAACCCTAGCTTCAGCCTTATTTCAATGCAAGTCTATGGGGTGAAATTTCAACTTTGTCCTAGAGACATGGGGCCACTTGCTCTTTCATCAGGAGCCCCCAAGAAGCGCCCACAGCAAATTTGGGGCTTCTAGTACTTGAGGAACCCTAACCCTAATCTTAACCCTAACCCTAACCCTAACCCTAGCTTCAGCCTTATTTCAATGCAAGTCTATGGGGTGAAATTTCAACTTTGTCCTAGAGACATGGGGCCACTTGCTCTTTCATCAGGAGCCCCCAAGAAGCACCCACAGCAAATTTGGGGCTTCTAGTACTTGAGGAACCCTAACCCTAATCTTAACCCTAACCCTAACCCTAACCCTAGCTTCAGCCTTATTTCAATGCAAGTCTATGGGGTGAAATTTCAACTTTGTCCTAGAGACATGGGGCCACTTGCTCTTTCATCAGGAGCCCCCAAGAAGCACCCACAGCAAATTTGGGGCTTCTAGTACTTGAGGAACCCTAACCCTAATCTTAACCCTAACCCTAACCCTAACCCTAGCTTCAGCCTTATTTCAATGCAAGTCTATGGGGTGAAATTTCAACTTTGTCCTAGAGACATGGGGCCACTTGCGCTTTCATCAGGAGCCCCCAAGAAGCGCCCACAGCAAATTTGGGGCTTCTAGTACTTGAGGAACCCTAACCCTAATCTTAACCCTAACCCTACCCCTAGCTTCAGCCTTATTTCAATGCAAGTCTATGGGGTGAAATTTCAACTTTGTCCTAGAGACATGGGGCCACTTGCTCTTTCATCAGGAGCCCCCAAGAAGCACCCACAGCAAATTTGGGGCTTCTAGTACTTGAGGAACCCTAACCCTAATCTTAACCCTAACCCTAACCCTAGCTTCAGCCTTATTTCAATGCAAGTCTATGGGGTGAAATTTCAACTTTGTCCTAGAGACATGGGGCCACTTGCTCTTTCATCAGGAGCCCCCAAGAAGCACCCACAGCAAATTTGGGGCTTCTAGTACTTGAGGAACCCTAACCCTAATCTTAACCCTAACCCTAACCCTAACCCTAGCTTCAGCCTTATTTCAATGCAAGTCTATGGGGTGAAATTTCAACTTTGTCCTAGAGACATGGGGCCACTTGCTCTTTCATCAGGAGCCCCCAAGAAGTGCCCACAGCAAATTTGGGGCTTCTAGTACTTGAGGAACCCTAACCCTAATCTTAACCCTAACCCTAACCCTAACCCTAGCTTCAGCCTTATTTCAATGCAAGTCTATGGGGTGAAATTTCAACTTTGTCCTAGAGACATGGGGCCACTTGCTCTTTCATCAGGAGTCCCCAAGAAGCGCCCACAGCAAATTTGGGGCTTCTAGTACTTGAGGAACCCTAACCCTAACCCTAACCCTAGCTTCAGCCTTATTTCAATGCAAGTCTATGGGGTGAAATTTCAACTTTGTGCTAGAGACATGGGGCCACTTGCTCTTTCATCAGGAGCCCCCAAGAAGCGCCCACAGCAAATTTGGGACTTCTAGTACTTGAGGAACCCTAACCCTAACCCTAACCCTAGCTTCAGCTTTATTTCAATGCAAGTCTATGGGGTGAAATTTCAACTTTGTCCTAGAGACATGGGGCCACTTGCGCTTTCATCAGGAGCCCCCAAGAAGCGCCCACAGCAAATTTGGGGCTTCTAGTACTTGAGGAACCCTAACCCTAATCTTAACCCTAACCCTAACCCTAACCCTAGCTTCAGCCTTATTTCAATGCAAGTCTATGGGGTGAAATTTCAACTTTGTCCTAGAGACATGGGGCCACTTGCTCTTTCATCAGGAGCCCCCAAGAAGCGCCCACAGCAAATTTGGGGCTTGTAGTACTTGAGGAACCCTAACCCTAACCCTAGTTTTTAAGTTCATGTCTTTGGCTACGAACATAATTGACATGTGATCCTTGTGCATCTGGGGTTTTACTGACTTCCCGAAGCCGTCCGTCAAATTTGGTGACTATAGCACCACCTAGGTGAAAAGAATTACTACCTCCAATAGCACCCTCTATCAACTCCAAATGGTCTGAAACGTGCTCCTAACCACTTTCTGGGGGGTGATTTTTTGGAATTTTTTTTTTTTTTTTTTTTTGCCAAATAGCGAATCTCCCATTGAAATGAATGGGGTACTTCAAACCCAAATATCGCAAGTAAGTGCTACGAGCCTGGAAAACTCTTGTTCCTAAATCTAACCCTGGTGGAGTCTCTGCCCACATATGGAGTCCATTACTACCCAGTGTAGGACAAGCAAGAGCTGCCTTGGTGGCTGGGATGAGCTACAAAGGCATCGGCCAGTACGACCAGCAGGACAAACTCAAGCCCAGAAAGCTCTTCCACTGGAGGCAGCTGGAGAATCTCTACTTCAGAGAGAAGAAATTTGCCGTGGAGGTGAACGACCCTCAAAGCAGGAAGACGGTGACGAAGCGAACGTTCGGACAGACGGGCCTGGTTATCCACACGTGGTATGCAAGCCACTCGCTGATCAAGACCATCTGGGTAATGGCCATCAGTCAGCACCAGTTCTACCTGGACATGAAGCACAGGAAATCCAAGATGACGACGACGCGCAGCATGCGACTCTTGACGGTCAGCGCCTGAGGAAGGCCAGTCCAGGTCGAAACGTTGCGCGAAAGCCGTCTACGCTAGCTAGACTGGATGACCCTGGACGATTTCCAGAAACCTGAACGGCGAGGACGAAATCCTGTCTGGTCCACCACTGTCACCCAGTGAGTTGCGTGACGCCGTGAAAATTGGAGATTACATGTCTGTAAAATTAACACTTAATTCCAAAGAAGAATACAGTCTGGATCAAGAGGCTTGCACAATTGGTGAGATGAAGTCATTTTAAGCAGAGGGAGAAATTGGGAGAAATCTGGAAGTGCTGGAAGTCCACGCGCCATTCCACGTCCTGAGCAGAAGTTAGGTTGAACTGCAACAACAAGATTGAAGCAGACCATGAAGTTTGTCAGCCACCAGCAGGCGGCACAGCTGCTCCACAACAAGTTTGTGGTTGTGCTGGGAGACTCCATTCAGAGAGGCGTCTATAAAGACATTGTGCTGCTGCTCCAGAAGGAGACGTATCTCTCCAATAAACAGCTGAAAACCAAAGGGGAGATGAGTTTTCAGCAGGACTGCCTGGTGAAGGCTGGGTCATTCAATCCCAGGAATAATGGGACTGGGTACCGGGAGGTTCGCCAGTATCAGTCTGACCAACCCGATGGAGTACAACAAGAGGAGGGAACAAGAATTCATGCTCAAAAACACGCCATGGGGTCGCACGGAAGTTGTGAGAGAACACAAAGGAAGAACGTGTCGGAAGGAGATAATGCGATCATCCCTCCTCAAACTCCAATCAGAGCTGCAAGCAAAAAACCTAACCCTAACCCCGGCAAGCACCGTCAGGAACCCAGCACCCAACAGTTTGACAGGAGGCGCGACCAGGGTTTCGGGAGGGCATGGGGACCGCTCGGGCCTTCTCTGGAAGGAGAAGGCCCTTTTCTCCTAGCCCTAACCCCTAACCCCGGCAAGCGCCGTCAGGAACGCAGCACCCAACAGTTTGACAGGAGGCGGGACCATGGTGGGAATGTGCTCCCTCCAGCCCCCTGTGTTTCCGGGTCCGATGGGAATGCGAAACGCCTGATGAAGCCTTATACGGCCGAAACCCCTAACCCTAACCCCATTAAAGTTGCCAAAAGGGCCTTGAAAGCTGATAAGAAGGCTAAAAGTGGGCCTCCAAAAAACCGCCTGCCACAAGACCTTTCCCAGCAGAACTGCCTTGAGTGTGCATTACAACTCTGCGTCCCACATTCACAGGATGACCACGGGCTCCTAACCCAGACCTTTCCAAATGACAGTTTGCCTGTGTTTGATATGTTACTGCCGGGAATGGGACCAGATGGACATACATGTTCCCTCTTCCCAGAGCATCCTGTGTTGGAGGTGAGTGTTGCATGTGGCCCCCATCAGTGACTCTCCAAAACCACCACCACAGCGTGTCACTATGATGTTGGTCAACTCTGCACGCTGTGTTACATTTATATCAACTGGAGGAAGCAAAGCACCAGTTTTAAAGGTAGCATTTTATTCTAGTTTTTATTTAAGGTAAAATGAATCAAGTTCAGCTAATTATTATATTATTATATATTATTAACCTTATTATTATTAATAAAGTTGTTTAGTAAACATTCCTGGTACCTTAGGGTTTATGTTAAAAATAAATAAATAAATAAATAAATGAAAGATTCAATACTGTACATAATGCTAACAATAAAGTGGGACTGGAATGGGAAAAACCCTGGCCAGGCTACGGCACATCAAAAGAATCGGGACTCGGGCCCAGGAGGACATCCAGTCCCAAGCCACGGCCGGTATCTCCCTGACCCAGGGAGGCCTCACCCAGCAGAAGTCCTTCCAGCAGAGCTCCAAGGCCAGCAACCCTGAGGCCATCGGCCAGCGCAAGAGGCTCGTCTCCACTGTGGATGTCTTCACTGACTTTGTTTAAAAGAAACCCTTTTTGAATTCCCGATCATGGTTATTACCAGTGGGAAAGGGGCGTTGGCCCCGAGGACGGCCATACCGGACCGTAGTCCAGCCGTCCCCCATGTCTGTATTTGTTTGTTTGTGTATTATATATTTATTTATTTATTTATTAATGTATTTATTCATATTTATTTATTTATTAATAATTATTGATGTATTTATATATTTATTTATAATTATTTATGTATTTATATATTTATTTATTTATTTATTCCCAGGACATCCTCAATCTGTACCAACGATTTCTCTGTACCAGTTGAAGGTGAAGATTCACACGTCCAACCCGGCTCACACCCAGGGGAAATAAATTGGGGGGCGTTGAAGTCCCTGAATACTGGCATTATCACATTGCAGAATTGTGTCTGCCCTCCACCAATGAGTCACATGTGTTTGTGGGGCGGGGCAATGAAGTCCCTTAACACTGGGATCATCACAGTGCAGAATTGTGACTTTCTCCCATGTGTCCATTCCCACTCCTCGTCACCCCTCTTTACCCCGCAGGATCCATCCCAAACCTTTAAACCTTTGAATTCGAACCAATTTCGAGCAGCAATTCCAACTGTTCCCTCCTAACCCTATCCTTGTACCCCATCTCTTACCCACCCACCGCTTGCCAGTTCCCGACAGTTACACCGTCACATCCCACCTTACCCATCCCTGATCCCCACCTTGTCCCCATCTGTAAACAGCAATACCGTCACATCCCACCTTACCCATCCCTGATCCCCACCTTGTCCCCCATCTGTTACCCACCCACCCCTTGTCACCCCACCTTACCCTAACCCGGCTGTGTGTGGGGGTCGCACGGGAGTTGTGACCCCCGCAGACAGTCACCTTTGCCCATCTATAACAATGGCTGTATTAGGACGCAGAACCTTCGAGGGGAGACTTTTTGTGTGTGGGGGTGGCGCGGAAGTTCTGACCCCCGCAGAGGGTCTTGTCTTGGGGCGAAGAACATTCGAGGGGAGATTGGTGGTGTGTGGGGGTTGCACGGAAGTTGTGACCCCCGCAGAAAGTCACCTTCGCCCATATACAACAACGGCTGCCTCTCGCTCTGCAATCTGCCGACTGAGTGAGGTGAAGTGGGAGCTCAGTATTTATAGTCTCTGGCTGCCTTGTATTATCTAAATAAAAAACCCTATAACCGAAAAAACCTAAAAAAAAAAAAAACAACTTGGACATTTATAAAACATAGTGGGGTTTTTTTGACTATATGCAATCTACATGCATATACTAACACATATAAAATGTTTTTGGCTTTAAAATAATTTTTATTTTTAAAATATGACCATAACTTTATGAAAATTTGTCCTTGCGCCATTTCACGTCCTGAGCAGAAGTTAGGTTGAACTGCAACACCAAGAGAAATAAAGGACGCCGTTCGCAGTGTTCACAGGTTGAAGCAGACCATGAAGTTTGTCAGCCACCAGCAGGCGGCACAGCTGCTCCACAACAAGTTTGTGGTTGTGCTGGGAGACTCCATTCAGAGAGGCGTCTATAAAGACATTGTGCTGCTGCTCCAGAAGGAGACGTATCTCTCCAATAAACAGCTGAAAACCAAAGGGGAGATGAGTTTTCAGCAGGTGGAGGGTCATTCAATCCCAGGAATAATGGGACTGGGTACCGGGAGGTTCGCCAGAATCAGTCTGACCAACCCGATGGAGTACAACAAGAGGAGGGAACAAGAATTCATGCTCAAAAACACGCCATGGGGTCGCACGGAAGTTGTGAGAGAACACAAAGGAAGAACGTGTCGGAAGGAGATAATGCGATCATCCCTCCTCAAACTCCAATCAGAGCTGCAAGCAAAAAACCTAACCCTAACCCCGGCAAGCGGCGTCAGGAACCCAGCACCCAACAGTTTGACAGGAGGCGCGACCAGGGTTTCAGGAGGGCATGGGGACCGCTCGGGCCTTCTCTGGAAGGAGAAGGCCCTTTTCTCCTAGCCCTAACCCCTAACCCCGGCAAGCGCCGTCAGGAACGCAGCACCCAACAGTTTGACAGGAGGCGGGACCATGGTGGGAATGTGCTCCCTCCAGCCCCCTGTGTTTCCGGGTCCGATGGGAATGCGAAACGCCTGATGAAGCCTTATACGGCCGAAACCCCTAACCCTAACCCCATTAAAGTTGCCAAAAGGGCCTTGAAAGCTGATAAGAAGGCTAAAAGTGGGCCTCCAAAAAACCGCCTGCCAGAAGACCTTTCCCAGCAGAACTGCCTTGAGTGTGCATTACAACTCTGCGTCCCACATTCACAGGATGACCACGGGCTCCGCCAAACAAGGTGGGGACGGCGACTACCGCAAACCTAACCCTAACCCTAACCAGGGGGAGTTGAACTTGATACGTTTCTGAGTAAAGTGATAATAAACATCCACCTACGGAATGGACAGTGAAACAGCTGAGGTGGCTATTCAGCTATCAGTGACTCCTCAGATGACATACCATGCCGTCCCCCATGTCTGTATTTGTTTGTTTGTGTATTTATATATTTATTTATTTATTTATTAATAATTATTAATGTATTTATATATTTATTTATTTATTTATTAATAATTATTAATGTATTTAGATATTTATTTATTTATTTATAATTATTTATGTATTTAGATATTTATTTATTTATTTATTAATAATTATTAATGTATTTAGATATTTATTTATTAATAATAATTGATGTATTTAGATATTTATTTATTTATTTATTAATTAATAATTATTAATGTATTTAGATATTTATTTATAATTATTGATATATTTATTTATTTGGTTATTTATTTATTAATAATTATTGATATATTTATATATTTATTTATTCATAATTATTAATGTATTTAGATATTTATTTATTTATTTATAATTATTTATGTATTTAGATATCTATTTATTTATTTATTACCAGGACATCCTCAATCTGTACCAAGGATTTCTCTGTACCAGTTGAAGGTGAAGATTCACACGTCCAACCCAGCTCACACCCAGGGAAAATAAATTGGGGGGCGTTGAAGTCCCTGAATACTGGCATTATCACATTGCAGAATTGTGTCTGCCCTCCACCAATGAGTCCCATGTGTTTGTGGGGCGGGGCGTTGAAGTCCCTTAACACTGGGATCATCACAGTGCAGAATTGTGACTTTCTCCCATGTGTCCATTCCCACTCCTCCCTCTTTACCCAACCCTAACCCCCGCAGGATCCATCCCAACCCTATAAACCTCCGCATTCTGTCACCTTCATGTTCATCCCAAAAGGCCATGGGGTTAGGGTTAACAATGCCACCAATGGCAATATGCACAGACATATGTGGTGAACCCACAGCACAACACCTTCTCATCCCTCCTTACCCCATCCCTGATCCCCACCTTGTCCCCCATCTGTTACCCACCCACCCACCCCTTGTCGCCCCTCCTTACCCCCACCCTTGATCCCGGCCGTCTGTCGGGGTCGCGCGTAGGTTGTGACCCCCGCAGAAGGTCATAACCTAGGGCGAAAAACGTTTTAGGGGAGATTGTTGGTGTGTGGGGGTCGCACGGGAGTTGTGACCCCCGCAGAAGGTCACCTTCATGTTCATCCCAAAAGGCCATGGGGTTGGGGTTAGGAACAATGTCAGCTCGCAGAACCTAACCCTAACCCAACGGCAATATGCACGGGCATATGTGGCAAACCCACAGCAACACCTTCTCATCCCTCCTTACCCATCCCTGATCCCCACCTTGTCCCCCATCTGTTACCCACCCACCCACCCCTTGTCTCCCCTCCTTACCCCCACCCATGTTCCCGGCCGTGTGTGGGGGTCGCACGGAAGTTGTAACCCCCTTCGCCCATGTACAATAATGGCTGTCCTAGGGTGCAGAACCTCCGAGGGGAGACTTTTTGTGTGTGGGGGACGCAAGGGATGTGTGACCCCCGCAATATTCATTACATTGACCCTCGCTCCAAAACCACAGTACCTGGAAATGGGGTTGAAACATTGTTTAGGCAAGTTTTTAAATGGATTTTTAACATTTTATTATTTGTTCTGTTTTTTATTTGTTTTTTTAATAGCAAGTTCATGGTTTATAATTAATTTAGTTGTGTTTTGTTCAATGACAATAAAGTTTTTGTTCAAAATAAGGACTTGGCCATTATCCATGATCTAGAAAAAAGTTCCACTTACATCAATGGGAAACTTGAACCACAAATATCACGATGATGTTAAATCACAAAAACTTCAAAGCACCACCTATACCCAATAATTCGACCACACTGAATACAATGGTCCAACCCACGTCGATCTACAACCTTCCGTTCCCGAGATATGGCATAAAAACACCCCTAACTCTTAGCCCTAAGCCAGGACTCTTTGGTTGCAGCTCTGTGATTGGTCTTGCGACACACCACTGAGTTGCGTAAGCCCCCACGCCACGTCAAGGCAGAGTCCCATGTGGAGGCCCTAACTATCCCTAACTTGAAGAAAGCTGTCCCTCGCTAAAATCTTAAAACCTAGCGCACGCTAAAGAACAAGAACAGGAACAAAAAAATGCAAAAAACACGGCGTGCAACAGTGGAACTCGGGGTCAACAAAAAGGGAACAGAACCCCGGCACCCACAACAAAACTCTAACCCTAACTCTAGCCATTTACAGCTGACCTTTTTGCTGCAAAGGCTTTGCAAGACCGCATGGGGATCTTAGCGTCCAAGCATCTCTGACAGTACAATTTGTAGGCAGCAGCCGTTTTCATCTGCCTGTCAGTGGTGATGAACGACAGCTCCTGAGCAGACCACACCTTGGAGGTGTTTGCTGGTAGGCTCAAGGACTGAGACCTCTGGAGTGGGCGCAAGTCATCCTGGGGCTCCACTGCCTGTACGTCCTCCTCTGGGACTTGCTCCACCTGCTGCTCGTGTTCCTGCCGCCGTGGGCCGGCCACTCCCGCTGGTACCACAAGGCGATAGGGGATGTCCTTGTGCAGCTTCCAAATCGCCACGTTGAAGACCTTCGGGAGGTTGAAACGTGACTGGATCTGCCACTTCTGGAGGTCTTTCTGGGAGACGGTGTTGCTCATCTCTTTCAGCAGGTCTCGCAGGTGATTGTAGTCAATGTAATCGCCGTTCATCACCATGCCAATGCAGCTGACAAAAGTGAGGACCCTCAAACGGATGTTGGAGGTGTCCTTCATGCCGGGTGGGAGTCTGGCAAGGGCCTTCTCTATCCATGCCATGCCGTTCTCTCTGTATTTCTCCAGGTTCCTGGAGTAGCAGAGAGATCTCCTCTCGACCTCCACGCACACCTGCAGCGTCATGCTGGCAACGAGGGAGATCGGGAAGGGGTCGAAGCCAGCACGGTGGACCTGCACGTAATCCCGGAAATTCCACCAAACCCTCTTACCTCCTCGTGTGTCCCGGAACTTGATGGCAGGGAAGAAGTTGATCTTCGTGAAGTCCTTCCAGCAGAGCTCCCAGGCCAGCAACCCTGAGGCCATCGGCCAGCGCAAGAGGCTCGTCTCCACTGTGGACGACTTCACTGTGGACGACTTCACCGACTTTGTTTAAAAGAAAAGCTTTTTTTTCCCCACACCCTTTTGGTCATCATCATTCGTCCCTGCACACTGACACACAAAGCTGCACGCACCATCCTGCCTTCAAGCCAAAGTGAGTTTACAGGCACCGCACAGCTTAGTGGCTTCATAAAGGCTCATTGTGTGATGGAAGTGTTGGGACAGGAAAACAATACGACCTACAGCACGTGTCATCCCGACGAATTGTGAGCTGTTCTGGCTTGTCGATGACCCGGCAGCTTCCTCCCTAACCATCTAGGTGGAGAGGCTTGGCTGTGGGGCCAAACTGTAGAGCTGTCTAGGTCACGAGGTCAACACTACAGAGTGAAAGAATAAAATCAGAATTGAGAGACGGCCAGGATGACATCCAGTCCCGAGCCACGGCCGGTATCTCCCTGACCCAGAGAGGCCTCAGCCAGCAGAAGTCCTTCCAGCAGAGCTCCCAGGCCAGCAACCCTGAGGCCATCGGCCAGCGCAAGAGGTTCGTCTCCACTGTCGACGTCTTCACCGACTTTGTTTAAAAGAAAAGCTTTTTTTTCCCCACCCTTTTGGAATTCCCGATCATGGTTATTACCCCTGTACCCTAACCCTTTGTCCCAGGACATCCTCAATCTGTACCAGGAACCAGACGGAACCAGACGGAACCAGGAAGCTTTTGAACTACATGCTCGACAATTTCGCAGTGCACCCGGAGCAGCTTCCCCCTGGGTGTTGGGGGGGTAAAAAAAAAACCAAGAGGACAAAACCAAGAGGGCATGGGGGCCGTGCCTGGAGGTGCCTCCTAACCCTAACCCGTCGTCAGGCTTCCAGTTGAAAGTGAAGATCCACACGTCAAACCCGGCTCACACGCGGCGCGAGAACAACCAAGATAGATCCACCCCTGTCTGTGTTTGTGGGGCAGGGAGGAAGAACAAATTGGGGGGCGTTGAAGTCCCTGAATACTGGCATTATCACATTGCAGAATTGTGTCTGCCCTCCGATGAGTCCCATTCCCAACCCATGTTGAACATCTCAGACGGCATCCTGGCCACAATCCTGGCCACCCACCCACCCAACACTCCTGCTGCATCCGGGCATCGTTCAGGTCTCGAAGATAGATCCACCCCTGTCTGTGTTTGTGGGGCAGGGGAAAGAATTTGGGGAGCGTTGAAGTCGCTGAACACTGGAATAATCACAGTGCAGAATTGTGTCTTTCTCCCATGTGTCCATTCCTACTCCTTGTCACCCCTCTTTACCCAATCTTAACCCCCGCAATATCCATCCCAACCGTATAAACCTCAGCATTCTGGATTCTGTTCTTTTTAACAATCATCAAGTCTGTCAAAGCAAAGGGCAATGATTTGTTTTTGACTATTGCGCTGGGTCGCACATGTTTGACATGGGACTATGTGTGGGGGTCGCAAGGAAGGTGTGACCCCCGAAGAAGGTCACCTTCATGTTCATCCCAGATGGCCGCAGAACCTAACACGAACCCAAACCTTCACCACCAACGGCAACATGCACAGGCATATGTGGAAAACCCACAGCAACACCTTCTCATCCCTCCTTACCCATCCCTGATCCCCACCTTGTCCCCCATACTGTCCTAGGGCAAAGAACCTTTGAGGGGAGATTTTTGGTGTGTGGGGGTCGCAAGGGAGTTGTGACCCCCGAAGAAGGTCACCTTCTGTGTCGCCCAACTGCACCGGCTGACGCGGCTACTGTCCTAGGGCGAAGAACCTTCGAGGGGAGAGTTTTTGTGTGTATATAAATAATTAATAAATAATTAAAATACAACTGACCAAGAAGGATGAAGACGGCTGGACGGAGGTGCGTTACGGACGCCGAGGGAGAGAGGCCCTATCAGCAGAGGGTCCAGTGGAGGGAGGACACTCCCTCTCATGTATCATATAAAAGCTAAGAACCCCGCGATCGTCAACACTTCCATCGGTAAACGAACGCACAAGCAAAAGAGGAAACACGGAAAACAAACTCCCTCTGCCCCTTCCCAGAGGGGGTGGAGACCCCATCCCGAACCTGACCCTCAGCGAGGACCACAATCACGTGGCGGCCATCCACTGCAAGGTCGGCAAGGGACGCACCGACGTCATGATCTGCTCCTATCTCCTCCACTGCCACGGGTTCCAGGAGGACTGCAATCCCCAGTGTGTGGTGTACCAGCTGGAAGTGAAGATCCACACGTCAAACCCGGCTCACACGCGGCGGGCACAAGGACAAGCACGTGTTCTCCTAGTTCCCCCCGGCCACTGCCAGTCTGCGGAGACATCAAAGGGTTTGGGTTCGGGTTAGAAGAAGGAGAAGATGTTCCACTTCTGGGTAAACACCAATTTCATCCCCGGGCCAGAGGAGAGCGGGGACAAGATGGAGAACGGGTCGGTGAACAATGCCGACAGCCAGCAGGGGTGCATTCAGGTTTTAGTGTGCCGGTCAACCTGAAGATGACCCGGACTCTGGTCCAAATGTTGTTTTTTTGTTTCCACACCTTTTGTTTTTTTTTTAAAAATTAAACAGAAATAAAAATTGAAACCCTAACCCTAACCCGGCAAGGGACAAGAAGGGAGTCACGATCCCGAGCCAGCGGCGCTACGTCTACTACTACAGCTACCTACTGAAGAACCAGCCTAACCCTAACCCCACCTGCAATCCCCAGTGTGTGGTGTACCAGCTGGAAGTGAAGATCCACACGTCAAACCCGGCTCACACGCGGCGGGCGCAAGGACAAGCACGTGTTCTCCTAGTTCCCCCCGGCCACTGCCAGTCTGCGGAGACATTTATTACCAGGACATCCGCAATCTGTACCAAGGATTTCTTTGTACCAGTTGAAGGTGAAGATTCACACGTCCAACCCGGCTCACTCCCAGGGGAAATAAATTGGGGGGCGTTGAAGTCCCTGAATACTGGCATTATCACATTGCAGAATTGTGTCTGCCCTCCACCAATGAGTCCCATGTGTTTGTGGGGCGGGGCGTTGAAGTCCCTTAACACTGGGATCATCACAGTGCAGAATTGTGACTTTCTCCCATGTGTCCATTCCCACTCCTCCCTCTTTACCCAACCCTAACCTCCGCAGGATCCATCCCAACCCTATAAACCTCTGCATTCTGTCACCTTCATGTTCATCCCAAAAGGCCATGGGGTTAGGGTTAACAATGCCACCAACGGCAATATGCACAGGCATATGTGGTGAACCCACAGCACAACACCTTCTCATCCCTCCTTACCCCATCCCTGATCCCCACCTTGTCCCCCATCTGTTACCCACCCACCCACCCCTTGTCGCCCCTCCTTACCCCCACCCTTGATCCCGGCCGTCTGTGGGGGTCACGCGTAGGTTGTGACCCCCGCAGAAGGTCATAACCTAGGGCGAAAAACGTTTTAGGGGAGATTGTTGGTGTGTGGGGGTCGCACGGGAGTTGTGACCCCCGTAGAAGGTCACCTTCATGTTCATCCCAAAAGGCCATGGGGTTGGGGTTAGGAACAATGTCAGCTCGCAGAACCTAACCCTAACCCAACGGCAATATGCACGGGCATATGTGGCAAACCCACAGCAACACCTTCTCATCCCTCCTTACCCATCCCTGATCCCCACCTTGTCCCCCATACTGTCCTAGGGCAAAGAACCTTTGAGGGGAGATTTTTGGTGTGTGGGGGTCGCAATGGAGTTGTGACCCCCGATGAAGGTCACCTTCATGTTCATCCCAGATGGACATGTGTCGCCCAACTGCACCGGCTGACGTGGCTACTGTCCTAGGGCAAAGAACCTTCGAGGGGAGAGTTTTTGTGTGTATATAAAGAGGAAACACGGAAAACAAACTCCCTCTGCCCCTTCCCAGAGGGGGTGGAGACCCCATCCCGAACCTGACCCTCAGCGAGGACCACAATCACGTGGCGGCCATCCACTGCAAGGTCGGCAAGGGACGCACCGACGTCATGATCTGCTCCTATCTCCTCCACTGCCACGGGTTCCAGGAGGCCCAGGAAGCACTGGACTTCCTGGGCAAGGGACAAGAAGGGAGTCATGATCCCGAGCCAGCGGCGCTACGTCTACTACTACAGCTACCTACTGAAGAACCAGCCTAACCCTAACCCCACCTGCAATCCCCAGTGTGTGGTGTACCAGCTGGAAGTGAAGATCCACACGTCAAACCCGGCTCACACGCGGCGGGCACAAGGACAAGCACGTGTTCTCCGAGTTCCCCCCGGCCACTGCCAGTCTGCAGAGACATCAAAGGGTTCGGGTTCGGGTTAGAAGAAGGAGAAGATGTTCCACTTCTGGGTAAACACCAATTTCATCCCCGGGCCAGAGGAGAGCGGGGACAAGATGGAGAACGGGTCGGTGAACAATGCCGACAGCCAGCAGGGGTGCATTCAGGTTTTAGTGTGCCGGTCAACCTGAAGATGACCCGGACTCTGGTCCAAATGTTGTTTTTTTGTTTCCACACCTTTTGTTTTTTTTAAAAAATTAAACAGAAATAAAAATTGAAACCCTAACCCTAACCCGGCAAGGGCAGAGCACCTTAGGGCGAAGAAGCTTCGAGGGGAGACTTTTTGTGTATGGGGGTCGCACGGAAGTTGTGACCCCCGCAATATTCATTACATTGACCCTCGCTCCAAAACTACAGTACCTGGAAATGGGGTTGAAACATTGTTTAAGCAAGTTTTTAAATGGATTTTTAACATTTTATCATTTGTTCTGTTTTTTTTTCTTTTTTTAATAGCAAGTTCATGGTTTATAATTAATTTTGTTGTGTGTTGTTCAATGACAATAAAGTTTTTGTTCAAAATAAGGACTTGGCCATTATCCATGATCTAGAAAAAAGTTCCACTTACATCAATGGGAAACTTGAACCGCAAATATCACGATGACGAATGTTTTTGGCTTTAAAATATATATATATTTTAATTATGACCATAACTTTATGCAAATTTGTCCATATTGACCCACATAGGGCATCAAAGGGTCTAGGAAAACATAGTGTTTTTTTTTTTTACTAAATGCAATCTACATGCATGCCCCAACAATAATGAATACTTTTTGGCTGGATTTTTTGTATTGTTTTGGAAATATGAACTGATGTTTCTATTTACACACACACACACACGCAAAACATTTTTTGTTAGTAGTATTTGTCATTGCTCCAACACGAATAAACATGCTGCATTTGCATAAAGCAAGCATTTGCCTACTCCCATGTTGATATAATTATTTAAAAAATGGAAAATCAGTTTACGGTAGATTT